>NW_010197837.1:0-7358 GCF_000695765.1 Mesitornis unicolor | reverse complement strand
GAGTAAATATATATATATATATATTAAGTGTGTTTAAAAGGAGAAGTTGATAAATTCAGCTTGTCTGTGAGTTAAATTGGAATCTAGTACTTTCTACCTAATCATCAGAATGTGCACGTTAGGTTTTCTTCATTTCTCCAAACCCTTACATATTTATATGTGATACCTAAAACAAGAGGGAGAGGAGGAAAAAAAACTTACTTTGCTGGAGGAGGTCAATACATTAACATTGTTTATGCAGTATTGCTGACAAAAGTATAATGAAAAATATAAAGCCCATTTATCATTATAATAGGCATGCAGGAAGGAGTGCCACAATTTAAAGTAACTGAAATATGCTGACAGTAGTGCAGTTTTAAGCAGACCTTTTCCTGAACACTCTCTTCTTTTTAATTCTATATTAAAATTGTGAAATGGCCTAGAACTGAAATTTGAAGAGCACTAGTTAGAGTCAGCATGTCAGTTCAGACATGAGAGGCAAAGGATCTGGATATCTCTGTGAACAGCTTGAGAGGAAGCTCTGCTTAGTGAGGTGAGATACGAAGGACAGAATAGATGGTAATCTATTATGTGCTGCCTTTCAAACCAGTGATGATCATTATTTGAGTATCACACTCTTTTCTGTCTCTTTCAGAAAAGAGACAGAAGATGCTGATGAAAAACCTCCCTTTCTTCAGAATGAGGCCTTTTTTTTAACAATTCCAACTTAAGAGTGGAACTTTTTATCAAAGGTATGGTGTATATCTGTGTATTTGTTTCTGTTCTTTTTTTTTTAATTATAAGAGTGAATAATGTTGTGCAGGCAAAAGTTAGTCATTGAGTGTTAAAAAATGGGGATATATTTCCATTACAGACATTCTTGTTCTCTCCACAGTCACTCTCACTGGTTATTGCTTACACATAATACTTAGTAGGTCACTCGGAAACAAGTATTTCAGTACTTACATCTATGTGTTTTGTTTGTTGAGCTGTTTTTTCCCCTTTTGAGGAAGTGCTGTGAAGTCATGGAATCTCTGCAGCCCTGGTAAGATAGAAACCAGATGAATTACTCAGTGATCAGCTGTGTTTCTAGCTGCCTCTGGTTTTTTTCTGGCTTCTGTGTTTCTGTCAGTCTGCATGATTTCTTATCAGTAAATCCATGCTGACTACTCCCAATCAGCTTCTTGTCCTTCATGCGTTTGGAAATGATTTCCAGGATTATTCCACCTTACTGGGGATCATGGTGAGGCTAACAAGCCTGTAGTTTCCTGGATCCTCTTTCTTGCCCTTGAAAACAGGATTGGCACTTGATTTCTTGAGTCCTCTGGAACCTCACCCATCGGCTTGAATCTTTCAAGTGAATTTGAGAGTGGCCTCACAATGACAGAGCCAGCTCTCTCAGCACTCACGATGGCATCTCATCAGGTCCCATGGAAGTGTTATGTCCAGTTTGTTTAAAGGTCTCTTAATGTGATCCTCCCTCACTCAGAGTAAGTCTGTCTTGCTCAAAACTTTCCCACTGGTCTCAGGGGCCCAGGGTTCCAGAAAGTGGGTCTTACCTGTAAAGAGCAAGGTGAAGGTGGCACTTTGATTTTTCTTTTTTTTTTCTTTCTCTCCTTTCACCAGCTACCCTGCCTCATTCAGCAACAGACCCAAATTTCCTCTAGCCTTGCTTATGCTGCTCATGTACCTGTGCAAGACTCCTTTTGACCTTTGTCTTCCTCATCAGATTCAACTCCAGGTGGACTTTGGCTTTCCTAACCTCATCCCAGTACATCCAAGTAACGTTGGATCAAGTGTGTGTTGGATCAACGCTGTATCAAGTGTGTGAGTGCACGTGGCGTGGCCCCACTTTGCCTCTGTTTTGTTGATTATAAGATCTCCTATTATCTACATGATTCTGCAACCCTTGCTTGCAAATCCTGAGCACCACTTCCTCACTTGGCTGTAGGTCACCATCTCCCTCTCCTATCATTCTAGTCTAAGCCTTACCTTAGCAGATTGGCCAGCCTGTTGGCAAAGATGCTTCTACCCCATATATTTTATCCCATATCGGGTGGATCCTGTCGCGCTGCTGTCCCCAGCAGTTGTTGATCCTCAGAGAAGGTCCTATGGACTTAAAAGCTGACTTCCAGCTTTTGACACAAGCTGCACTTGTTGGCCTGGGAGATCTGCCTCCTCTTCTTCGAGTCCTTCCCTTTCACCAGCAGGATGAATGAGATACCACCTGGTCCCCAGGCCCTAACCCTCATACTCCAAGCCATGGAGTGGCTTGGAGCATGCTTGACATGCTCCTGGTCTCCTCGGCTGTATCTGTGGTGCCTGTAAGGAAGAGCATCTGAGGGTAATAGTCAGAAGGCCAGATGCTGCCAGGCTCAGTAATAGCCTATCTATGGTAACCAAGACTCAAGCCCCAGGCAAGCAGCAAACCTTGCCAGGTGACAGGTTAGGCTGGCAGAGGAGCTTTTGTCCCTGCAGCAGGGAGTCTCCCACTGCTGTTCTTTGCCCTGTCTTTGCACTGGCACAGGACTTGGGCATATCCAGCTCAGAGACTTCATTGTACAGAGCCCCCTGTCTTTGCCTGCTGCCAGGGCTCAGAACTGGCTCTGTAGATCAGAGCTGCAAGTCAAGCAGGAACTGTCCTAGTGCCAGAACTTGCAAGCTCCTGGACTTCACCAGACGCAGCCTCTCCATGCCCAGCCTGACAAGCTAAGACTCTGTCTGCATCTCCTTGGTGCAGTGGGCGTTCCTGTAGCTGCAGCGTCTGGGAGGGGATTTGGTCCATCTCCTTTTCAGCATCTCTCATGTTGTACAGTCTGCTCACCTTCTCCCACATCTCTGCTTGATGAGACAGATCCTCCATCAGTGCACACTTGGAAGGATATAAAATGTTTTTTAATTCTAAACCTTCTGGTTGCCAAAGCTAACTTACAACAGAGGCACATTAAGAACTGGCAGATTCAGGAGTGTAATGCTACGTCATTTGTATATCTGGAGTCTGTACATATCTGGGTAGTATATTAGTACTGTGTTTACAACAGTCTACGGTACATGCACGCTACATATAGTAAAATTAAAAAAGAATAGTAAATATAGGTCTAAGTAGTTTATATGATTATCATTATCTTAAAACCAGTTTTAAGCTGTATTCAGTATGCAACATAGGTTTATAAAACAAGTGTTAGCAAACTTGTTGCATTTTTAGGATAAAAATAAGTACTTAATACGGCGCTTTGTTTAAATGGGAACACTTGCACTAGAAGACAGCAAACAAAGGTTTATGATAAATAGTGCCTAGGAGAAGTGTCAAAGAATGTCACATAGCTTATTTGAGTCTGATTTTGATTAGAGATCTAGAAAAAGAAGAAAACAAATTACTAATGAAACTTGTGGATAATATTAAGCAGAGAAATTGTGAATGCAAGTGTGGATAGACAAATGGGAAAGAAGTAAGCAAAATGCCTGGAAGCAGATTTCTGATGGATAAACAAGATGAAATTTCAATGCAACAAGTAGAAGCTGAAAGGAATGGAAAGAAATCTGTCTGAAATTGACAAGTTCCATGAAGCCCAGAAATCAGGGTAATTAATGGGTAGGACTGCAGCTTGGGGTTTATGTGTGTTTTGAAATATTAAGATACCTCTGTGAAGGAAGCCTGACAAAGAAGTAACAGTAGTAATTCTTCCCTTGAAGGTTCTGCTGAGTAATGCTTATGACCTCTAGTGCTATGTTTTCACAAAGATCAATTTATGAAGCTCTGAAGTTCATCCTGTAGGCCCTGGTGGAATTTCTTCAGTCTAAAACAAAAAAGAATCCAGCACACTAAGCTGTCAGAATGGAAGCCTTGATGTTTTAAGTGTGATTAATAGTGAGAAAACTTATTGTATGATACCTCTTCATGATTTACGTGAAAGATGTTAGAGTAGTGTGGGTCTTTTCTCTATTAGTTTCCTATAAATGACATGAAGGAGGTTTTTTTAAGCAGGTAAAAATGACAGATTCCTAGGGAAACTTGTGAAAATTTTAGCGTACAAGCTTTTAAAAAAAATTAATCCTGAAATGTAGCTGGGAGACTATGACAGGTAGGTGGTATGAATCCTTGTATAACATAAATAATGTCATGTATTTCTTGTTTGCTTTTTAACCTTTTTATTTTGGTGGAAGACTTCTTTTGTTTAATGTTCATATCATTTGTTGCTGCCAGCTGGCTGACAGGTGCTTGCTTTACCTATTACTTAATAGCTTTCCCAGGTACTTGTTTTATTTGCATATTGGTGATAAATGTTACTTTTTAGTGAAATATAGCTAGTTAATGAAGCTGTAAAATATTTCTCTTCCTGGTACTTGAACAGTGTATGAGAAATGTCTTTTAAGTTTTCATTTAATTTCTTATATGAATAGTTGGCAGTTTTGGGTTTTTTCTCCTATTTGAATATATGTGGAACTCTGTAGGTTATATGATACTAGCTATTTTTTTTTTGTAATTATCTCTCTAGGATAATCTTTTCTTCCTGGGTTGTGACAGATTGTTATCTATTTGTGTTCAATGGGACGACGAATTCACTTTGTGGTTGACCCTCAGGGTTGGTGCTGCATGGGTCTGATTATCTTTGTCTGGTTGTACAATACAATCTTCATTCCAAAAGTCATCCTGTTTCCTCACTATGAAGAGGGACATATTTCAGTTGTGGCAATTTTATGTAAGTAAATTTAACTTAGCCTTTTATTCTACTGGTAAAAGTAGTATATTTGGGCAGTAGTTAACATATGTGAGAAAGGCCAGAAAATAAAGAATATGGTGAAGGATAAGCTAAAAGATTAAAGTACTGGGATGCATCCCACATTATTATGTTCTGAGAACTCGAGACACTTCTTTATTTCAGAGGTATTAGTTAAAACTTGTTTGTGTGGAAACTGGGGAAGATCATAATATGGCTTTCAGATCCTGTAGCTAGAACTTGATGACAGAATTTAAGGCCCACAGCTCTTAGTGCTTGTCAGAATTTGGGGTGGTAGTGCTAATGGTTGACAAACTGAGTTAGTTTTGCCATATGTTCCTTGTTGGGTCAGCTAGTATGAATTATGCTAGTAGGTGTTGCTGGGAAAAAGGCTTGAATTATTAACTGGAAACAACTTTAAAATGAAGATGGCCCTTTGGAAATGTCCTTTAACATATAGGCTTTGAGGTGTAGAATGGTAAGTGCTTATTTGATAAGACAGTGGAGGATTTCTTAAATACAGTAGTAAGGTGATACTGGCATCTTGCTGGTCTTATCAAAACAGTGTTCACTACTACCTTTTTGTTCCCCTTTTTAAGACTGGGTAATACTTTGTTTTCTATATTGTATAGTACCAAAAATATCTGAAATGGAATGAGAAGGCTGAGTAATTTCCAACTCAGTGCTGGAGCATCTATATATTTGATGCAAAGTACTGTAGATATTCTGTACACCTGAAAAAGACTAATGCTTTTTTATTTTTTTCAGGTTATTACTTCTGCTCATTGTTTTGTATAGCTTCATTACTAAGAGCCTCAGTAGCTGATCCAGGAAAGCTACCTGAAAACCCAAAGATACCAATTACAGGTACATTAAGTTCTTTCTATGTAATTGAATAAAAGTGATTTTACTATCTTCAAAATAGTTAGGAATCAATTTGATTTTGTGAGACTTGATGGAAACCACAAGCTGTCTCTGCTGAAGCTTATATTGCTAATGAAATTAATATTGTTATGTCACTGGTTTTAGCTTGTAAATTTTTAGAACTTTCCCTTGTGTGGACTCAAAACTTCTTTTAAAAAAATTGTATTCCATCAGAAGTTTAGTTGTATTTGAACTTCTGGTAGGAAATCTTTCCATGGGAAGACTTTTCTTGCATTCTGAGCTTCCAAACATATTGCATATACTTCTAAGTTGATAATGAAATTGTTTAGAAATGATTAGTCATTATAATTCTTTTTTCTGAGTAGATATATCAGATGTTCAAAGTGGTGGTAGAAGGTGCTCTTATGCTGGATTTTACCTGTGCATTTTTTTACACTTTTTTTTTGAGTGACTTATGTTTCTGTGGGCTGTTAACCAAACAAATGTGGTACTAATTACATTGCATTGCTGTAGAGTCACAATGTAACATGTTGAGAATTCCCTTCTGTCCTTGTGAATTTATCCCACAATTCCTGCATGGTATGCAGTACTCCAGAAGTTGGAGGAAATCTGAAACCTTAATAATTCTTCACAAAGAAAACAAATATTTTTATGAACTGTTTGATCCTATTAAGCAGCTTGTCTAATACATAGACCTTTTATGTAGCAGTTCAGAATGGAGTAGTGCTATTAAACACTGTGCCACACGAACAGAAGGTACTTTTTCAATGCAGGAAGTGGTGATTATTTCAGTCTCTTGCAATGTGGTAGATGCCAGAAGTAATATTTTACTCTCTCTTCCTGATGTGTTTGGGAACATGATCAATTTCGCCTCAGCACTGATGTTATGATGTGCCCAAACTAGGCAGCAGATAGTAAGAAAGGATTCAGATGTCAAACACTGATCACAGCAAATCTCATGTCGGTGTTCTTTCTGCTCCTGGTAACTGAGCCTTTGATCCAGTAAAACTAAAGGTGGCCCTGACTCAGATTCTGGAGTCAAGAGAGTTCTTGCTACAGGAAGAACAACGTGGATTCTGCAACCTGAGCTGGAAAATGAAGACATTTAGTACAATTACAGACAGTTACATTTATGAGTGAATGTTCATTTACCTGCAAAATAACAGGACCAGTACAAACTCCCTTGGTGCGCACATGTTTCTTTCTCTTTTAAGGCATCCTTTTGAATAGCTCTCTGACCTCTTTATGCTCCATTCATTTCATTTGGCAGTGATACTTTATAGATACTTCTGAAGATGAAACACTTAAGCTTATACTACTTATATTATGACTGTGACCATAATATTATGATTTGATGTGTGCTGTATCAGGGGTTTGTGTGTTCTAAAGTAGCACTTTGGTTCTCTGGTATTCTCTAGGTTGACAGGAAGAAATCAAAGAATCTTAGGAGTTGGAAGGGACCTCGAAAGATCCTCCAGTCCAACCCCCCTGCCAGAGCAGGATCACCTAGACTAGGTTGCAGACGAACACGTCCAGGCGGGTTTTGAATGTCTCCAGAGAAGGAGGGGTTTTTGAATGTCCCAAGAGAGGGAGCCTCCCCAGCCTCTCTAGGCAGCCTGTTCAGTGCTCTCTCACTCTCACAGTAACAAAGTTTTTCCTCATGTTCACATGGAACCTCCTGTGCTCCAGCTTGCACCCATTGCCCCTTGTCCTGTCAGTGCCTATCACTGAGAAGAGCCTGGCTACCTCCTCCTGACACTCGCCCTTTACAAATTT
>NW_010197836.1:0-6535 GCF_000695765.1 Mesitornis unicolor | reverse complement strand
ATGTCCTTTTTGTGCTGGGGACTCCAAAGATGGTGACGGGGACATCCTCCATAATGATGTTGAGAGCCCTCTGCAGCGGGACAGGGGAGAGCAGCGGGGCTGCTTATCTTACCAGAGCAAGGTTTCTGTGTTGTCTCACCCTCACAAACTGTTGAAACGCAGACAGCTTTCAATTTCTCCTTCCGTCAGAGCAGACGCCGTTTGCCGTTACCTTCAGTTCTGCTTGGTTCGGTGCCAGCCGGGCTGAAACCGCAGCCCTCCTGATCCGCGCGAAGGAGCAAGCCTCCAGCAGAGCCGCGCAGCTGCGGAGCCAACGCGGCAACGTGGAGCAGAAGGCTCTGGAGAGCTCCTCCGCACGGGCTGGCTCCGGCGCTGGAAACACGGAGCGCTAGGGAAGGGGAATGCTCCTGCGGGAAGTGTTAGCAGAGCTTCTGGGGCATGGAAATAAGGTGTGGGATTTGGGTCTGCTCCAGGCTGTGACAACGTCGCAGCCTCTGGAGAGCAGCGGTATTTGCATCTCAGGAAAAGAGCTGTAGGGACCGAGATGAGGCTCCGGCTTGGCTGGGGAATGGGGCTGGCTCGCCTGTTTGCTTTCCCCTTGCTTCCTACAGCGCCAGCGCCCGGGCACAGCAGTCGTGAGGCTGCTTTTTTGGGGGTTTCCCTGGACGGCACGGAGCAGGGCTGGGTTCGTGAGTCAGTTTATGAGTAACTCTGGGTTTAGCCATGAACAGCCGCTGTCAGACGGGTGTGGGGGTAAATGTGACGGTGCTGTTTGGGGCATTGGGAGGGAGGTGGCCTGGAAAGGCCGTACGTGGTGGATGTGTCTGTGCCCTCTGCCAGCCGGGATATCAAATACCATAGCGCTTCAGGGGTAGATTCACTGAATGGTGTTTAGTTGTTTATTAATTAATTTTAAAAAAGGTCCCCTCAGCCCTGCACCTCGCTCGGGGTGGATGGGAACACCCAGGAGTGACATCCCCAGAGGGGCTGGCTCCGATGGACACACCGGGAGCACAGGGTGCTGAACCTGAACATAGGAGATAGCGAAGAGAAATCGGTCTCTTCTCCCTCATGGCAGTGATAGGGCAAGGGGTGATAGCCTTAAGTTGTGCCAGAAGAGGTTTAGGTTGGATTTTTGGGAGGCATTTCTTTACTGAAAGAGTTGTCAAGCACTGGTGGGGGCTGCCCAGGGCAATGGTGGAGTCCCCATCCCTGGAGGAGTTTAAAGACGAGGAGATGTCGTGCTTAGGGACATGGTTTAGTGAAGGACTTTGGGCTGGTTCGATGGTTGGACTTGATGATTTTAAAGGTCTTCTCCTACAAAAACCATTCTGTGCTTCTCTGATTCTCTGTTATCATAGAATCCCAGCATCCCGGGCTGAAGGGACCCCAGGGATCATCCAGTCCAACCTCTGGAGGTAAAAGCATCGTTTAAATGAGAGCAGTCAGCCCCTGTCAAGCTGACTTCAAACTGAGCAGTGCAGGGGAATTCACCACTTCCCTGGGGATTGTTCAATGTCTGATTGATTGATAGATCATTCCCATTTCTCATTGATGGATTATTCCCATTTCTCATTGATAGATTATTCCCATGTCTCATTGATGGATTATTCCCATGTCTCATTCATAGATTATTCCCATGTCTCATTGATGGATTATTCCCATGTCTCATTCATAGATTATTCCCATGTCTCATTGATGGATTATTCCCATGTCTCATTCATAGATTATTCCCATGTCTCATTGATCTCATGGTAAAATCTTCTCCTGGGTTCAATGGGGAGGTCCCCAGCACACTTTGTGTCCATTGCCCCTCGTCTTTTCCCCATGACTCCTTGTTCAAGGGAGTCTCCATCCTCTTGGTGCCTCCCTTTGTGTCCTGGTCCATGGTGATCAGGTTCCCCCTGAGCCTTCTCTTCCCAAGGCTGAACAGGCCCAGTTTTCTCAGCCTTTCTTCTCCTTATCAAGGAGTTCATCTCAGGAGCTGATCCTGCAGAGGATCCAAGTTCTGCTTGCTATGGACTGTGTGCAGCAGTGGTCGCATCTGGGGGTTTTGTGCGTCTGGAGCTGCCCAATGGTTGGGGGAGCATCCCGCAGCCTCCAGGGTTCTTTGCTGGGTCAGGATGTGTCAAGAAGTTCAAGGACAGGAACTGCTTGAAGGAGTCCAGCAGGGCCACAGAGATGAGGTGTGGATCCGGCAGCCATGGTGACACAGTGGCCTTGCCATGTTTCCTCACCATCCAAGCACTATCACTTGGAGAAGTGACTACTGTGGAGCATCTCCTGCTGAGGAGCGGCTGAGGGAGCTGGGGCTCTGGAGCTTGGAGCAGAGGAGCCTGAGGGGTGCCCTCATTCCTGGGGATCCATTGGGAAAGGGCAGTGTCAGGAGGAAGGAGCCAGGCTCTGCTCTGGGATGGCCAATGGCAGGACAAGGGGCAATGGGCCCAAGCTGGAGCACAGGAGGGTCAAGCTGAAGATGAGGCCAAACTTTGTGAGAGGGAGGGTTCTGGAGCATGGCCCAGGCTGCCCAGAGAGGTTGTGGAGTGTCCTTGTGTGGAGACCCCCAAAGCCCTGAGGTGTTCCTGTGTGACTGCTCTGGTGATCCTGCTCTGGCAGGGGCTGCACTGTGGGATCTGCAGAGGCCCTGACAACTCCTGTCATGCTGGGATCCTGGGATCCTGTGATTCAGGGTCCAGGTCAGTTCCTCTCTTTGCACAGGGGGGTTTACAACAGCTCCTGAAGTTTCGTAGTGAGTCCCCCCCATCTCTGTGCTGGTCAAGGGGATCTCTCGATGGGGTAGACTGGTTTTGAGGAGCTTGTTATAATGCTGAGGGGATACTTCTGATGTCTCTAACAGCAGGGACCCCGGGATGCCGACCGCTCTGTTTGTTTTCTCTAGTTGTCCAATGATTTGCCGTTACGAATGCTACGCCGTAATGTTTCCCAAAGGATGTACTGGAAGCTCCTCACGTGTGGGTGAAGTGCAGCAGTTTCTCTTGATCTATAGCACTTCATAGACCGCATCTCAGCATTAACTCACAGTCCGTGTCACAAAGAGCTAGGACAGCTCTGGACACCGCGGTGCCCCGTGAACCTGTGAGGCTGCTCTGCGTCCCCTTGCGCCAGGATGAAGCAGTGAATTGGCCTTGAAGGGCTTGGGTTCGTTACGGTTGGACTGGATGATCTTAAAGGTCTTTTCCAACCGAAACCATTCTATGCTTTGAGAAGAAGATGCACATCAGCCGTTTTCTGGATAAAACAGGGTGATATCTGGGCACTCCAGATAATTCATCCACAGACTGGTACCAATCCTCGCCTCCCTCTTTTGGCTTTGTGCTCATTTTTGTTCCCACGGGTGCCCTGGAGATGACACAGGTTTTCTTTGTGGCCTTGGGAAATGTCGTGGTCACATCTGATGCGTTTTTAACCCAAACCCAGATCGTTTTGCAGACCCTGCCAGGATGAGGTGCAGGGATCCAGTGGCAGGGATGGGAGGTGACAGCCGATGTCAGACGTGCGTTCGCTGGCACTGGTTTTCATAGCAGAAGCCTCAGTTTTGTGACCTGTGTTGGACCAGGTTCCTCCTGCTGTGACCCAGGCACTGGTTTTGTCAGCAGCTCTGCAGCATTTTGTGTCCTGCTCCCCAAGAGCCGTCCTCAGCGGCGCTTGGTGAGGGGATCGAGCTGCTCCTCCCCTGGTTTAACCAGGCCACTACCGATGCGATCCTCCATTAAAATCCCCTTGGCTCCGAATTCCTTTAATCCTCAGGGCACATTTCAGGGCGTCCTTCTTGTTTCTCTGAGCTCTGAGCGAGTAAAACCAAGGTTTAATGGGAGAGTTTTGCTGTGCCGTGCAGCTCCATCCTGAGCTGAGCCCTTCCCAGCGCAGCAGCTCGTGGATCATGGGCAGGACCCTGGTTCGCAGTGACTTTGTGGTCACCTTGGAGCTTCCCTTCCCTCTCCGCATCCCAATTTCCTTACAGGGCGTGCTCGGTCGTGTTAACACCATTCAATGGCCGTCCTGGCCTCCCTGTTCGGGAAGCCCTGCTGGTGCTCACGCTCCTGTCTCTGTCTCCCCGCAGTGCTGAGCATCGGCGAAGGCGGCTTTTGGGAAGGAACGGTGAAGGGCAGGACTGGCTGGTTCCCGGCAGAATGCGTCGAGGAGGTGCAGATGCGACAGTATGACCCACGGCAAGGTAAGAGCTGAGCGTCGCAGCATCCGCGCTGCTCAACCCCGGAAATTCAGAGGTGTTCAGTTGGCATTTCGAGCGGTCTGTGAATTTTCCCGTTCTTGGCAATGGGCGATGGGCGACCCGAAGAGTTGTGCTTCATTAGTGCTACCGCGTGCGTTAGCAGCCCATGGTGGAGGCACTGGGCCATGGTAAGTGTGGAGTACGGTTGTGAGGACAGCGGCCACCGGTCCCTTCAGCCGAGATGGCTGCAGTGCCCATTTTAGAAGAAAACAGTAATTCACATTGTTCCAGTCAATGGAAATGTTAACGATGGCCCTGGCACCCCCGACTCCCATCTCCCGCCCCTGCCCAGGGGGTGTTTGGGGGTCCTGGAGACTGTGGGTCCCTGGAGGTCACCGTGACGCTGTGGGGTGCCTGTTGTTGGGGTACCCCCACAGCACCCAGTGTCGCTGTCCCCTGCCCGGGCAGCGCTGCTCTCCCAGCCCAAGGATGGGGGGGAAAGGCTCCTGGTAAACCTGGACTTGTTCCGGCGTAACGCAGCTGAGGGGAACATCTGGATTATTTGGTTTTCAATGCATTCGAGAGGGGAGAAGTGCTCCTGATTTGACAGATTCAGTGGAGTCCACTTTGCATTTTAAACGAGCTTTACAATTCACGCAGCTGAGTTCTGGTGAGAGAGGGTGAAACCCTGATTGCGAAGCTGGCAGCAAAGTTGTGGAGGAGAACAGGAAATCAATGAGACGCAGTTTCTGTTTTGCACAGAAGTAGTTGTGATGAGGTTCTGGAAGCCTGCACCCCATCGTGAAGCCTGTCCTGTGCTCTAACCCCAGTCACCCCAAGAGTTTTAACTGTTCGTGTTTGCACCCTGGCCATCTCCGTACGGGGATGCTCAGGCTCCGTACGTGATCCCATAACTGCGTGTGCTGTGTTGAGGACACATCAGCTCCCATGTGCTCTGGGACACGCACACCTCAGTCCCTGCAGACGTGTTTGCTTTTGGGACCTGGGCTGTGGCCATGGAGGGCGCTGGCAGCACTGGGAACCAGTAAAGCTTCACTCCCCCACATCCGAACTGGTTCAGCTGTTGGCTCCCAGTCTGCAGTTCCAGCTCGTGTTTCCTGTGCTAATTTCTATTTTTCCTCAGAATTACCTCTGTCTGTGCTCCATCTCACCGCACTGGTGTCCCGGTTTGGACACAACTGGTCACCCTGTCCTGGGCTGTCCTGGCCGAGCACCGTGGTGTGGATGCTGCTGTGCCCTGGGCCCCTTGGGGGTGAAGCAAACGCAGTTCTGTTGTGCTGATGGGAAGTGCGTGATAACAGCGACCCCTTGGGCAGGATATTCCTCCTTGTCCAGGGGGATTTGGGCCGAGGAGCAGGACTTCCACTGAGAAGTTGCTGCTCTCATCCCCCCACTGCCCCGTGCCCAGCTCCTCATCCTCCAGCACCCCCAGTCCTTTTGGGGACTGCTCCGTGCCTTCATCCTCCACCTGTAATGATCCCACAGCTCCCGTTTGCTGGGTGCTTCCTTGGAGAATGGTACATTTTGGGTTAAATTGACGTTGTTCAAGCACTGGCAGGGACTGCCCAGGGCACTGGGGGAGTCCCCATGCCCTGAGGAGTTCACAAACCGTGTGGATGTGGCACTTGGGGACATCATTTATGGCCATGGTGGGGTTGGGTTGGCGTTGGACTGGGTGATGCTGGAGGTCTTTTCCGTCCTTAATGATTCTGTGACTCTCTGTAGTGAAATGTGGAAGGCAGATGGTGCTGGGCACTGAAGCTGGAGCGTTTTCCTCCAGTTGTCCACACTGTTCAGCCATTGGCACATCCCCTGGCATGGTTTTGCCTTTCATGTTCCCAGGCAAAGCTGGGGCACAGTTTTTGGGCACAGACTGATCTCGGTTGTTGTTTGGGTAAGGCCGCGGTGTTTATGCACAGAGGAAGGTTTAGCTCCTTGAACACGGTGCTGTTCTGCCACTTCCCATCATGACCAGAGAGAGAGAATCACAGAATCACAGCATCACAAATGTGCTGGGTGGGAAGGGACCTTTACAACTCCTCCAGCCCAACCCTGCACTGACAGGGACATTGGCACCACATCAGGGTGCTCAGAGCCCATCAATACCTTGGATATCTCCAGGGATGGGGCCTGCACCACCTCTGGGCAACCTGTGCCACTGATCCACCACCTCATGGGGAAGAGCTTTTTCCTCAGATCCAACCTAAATCTGCCCTTTTCCAGTTTAAAACCATCCCCCCTCGTCCTATCGCTCCATGCCCCAGTGAATGGCTCTTCCCAGATTCCTTACAGGCCCCTTTCAGGTCCTGGAAGTTCGCTATA
>NW_010197835.1:6672-7626 GCF_000695765.1 Mesitornis unicolor | reverse complement strand
ATATATGTAAAAATAAATACAATAATATATTTAATACGTAAAATAATATGTAAAATAATATATATAATACACAAACTATGCAAGTTGAGAAAAGTTAGTGCATTGATAAACCAAAGAGAGATCAGGAACGGGTTCATGCTTGGGATAAGCGGTGTAATTGGGAAGGAAACTGGAGAGAATTTCCTGGGAATAGGGTGTGTGGATGGCGAGTTCCCTCTGCACACGGGAGCAGAGCTGCTCCCATGTGGATCCAATGCTGGTGTGACCCCAGCAAGGGGGTGTGGGTGAGTTGGAGACAGCGAACCACACCGAAATGCTCTGGATCAGCAGGAGAAGGGAGCTGCACCAGCAAAAACCCCAAAATTGACCTGGAAAGTAATGAAACCACCAGAGCCCTCCAAGCTCGACCACAGCTTGTCAAGCAGGGCAGTGATGGGACACCATGGTTGCACTCAATGGTCTTAAAGGTCTTTTCCAACCAAATTATTCTAGGATTTTATGATTCCAGCTGCTCTCAAGCTCCTGGAGCCCAGACGTCCTCTTCACCAGGAGGTGGGGTCCGGGCTGAAGTGGTACCCAAAGGGGATGCTCATGGTGGGATGTTTTAGGGATGGTCACAGCTGGGGTCAGCCCAAAAACCGCAGCCTGGGGCGATGGGTGCTGGCGGTGCCGCTCTCCATCCCAACATAGCCCTGGCACGAGAGCAGCGCTCCTAGCAGCGACGTGGCCGCTTTCCAGCACCGTTATTTCTATTTAATAAGGCTGTGCGGCGCGGAGGTGAACGCTCTCCTCTTGGCACGGCCATAGCTGTGAAGTGCAGGCTGCTCCCAGCCAACCATCCCCTCTCAGCAATCCCTGCCTTCACCGTTTCAAAGCCTCGACGAGCGATGCCGCCAGCGTGGGACGTGCTCTGCCTGTGACAACCAGAGCAGGAGAAGGCGTTTTGCTTTCGTA
>NW_010197835.1:0-6641 GCF_000695765.1 Mesitornis unicolor | reverse complement strand
AATTCAGCCGCGGTGCTGTTTTCATCTCTTCATCATCTGTCGGCGCAGGAGAGCGTGCTCCCCCGGTTTGCTGGCCACCACATGAGCTAGTTAACGTTAATAAAAGATTAAATTAACCGCGGGATCAGCAAGGCTTTCAAGAAACATATAACAGTATATTAATCCCAGGCGCGCAGATTATTGCGCATATTATTGGATTTAAATATCGAATGGAAACTGGAGAAGGGAAAGGACTATGCAATATCTGAACTATCCAAGCGTGCCCGTTACCCGGAGAGGAAATAAATCCCCTCGGCCTCCGAAGTCCTCGCCATTGGCAGAGCGGGGACCAGAGCCCTTTGTCTGCCATTAGGCATCGATCCAGCCCTTAATGAGGTCAACAGGAGGCTTTCCATGGGCTTCAGCTGCTTTGGAGCTGTTCCTGCCTGACAAACCCCAAACTAAGAGCCCTGAGACAAGCACAGCTTCGTCAGCGAGGCAATTAAAGCCACACTGGGAGCAGAGGAGCTGCTGCCACCACCAGACCAACTCCACGCAGATGGCCAAGCCGACGACAAGCATCCTTTCTCCATGCACTTTGGGGCTGGCATCCATGATAGGTGGAGAATATCACAGAGAACATCACAGAGATCACAGAGAGGATCACTCATTGAGATTATCATGGAGAACATCACGGAGAGCATCTTAGAGAACATCATGGAGAGCATCACTCGTGGAGAGCATCATGGAGAACATCACGGAGAGCATCACTTGTGGAGAGCATCATGGAGAACATCACGGAGAGCATCACTTGTGGAGAGCATCATGGAGAACATCACGGAGAGCATCACAGCAGCTCCATGGGAGGCTGTGGTCATGGCAAGGATGTGGAGCTGGTGCATGGCTCTGTCTGCAAGCTCAGTCCCACGTCAAGAGCCAGATCTCAATACCAAAAATCTTCCAGTGCTTCACCAGCACAACGCAGCCTGAGTTAAACAAAACTCCCCGCTGCGTTGGGTTGATTCTTGTGTTTCATGGCTTGGACCCCTATGAGTTTTCTCGGCTCTGCCTTTCCTCATTTCACAGAATCACAGAATCGCTCGGTTGGAAAAGACCTCTGAGATCATCATGTCCAACTGTTTGCCACAGTAAGGCTGCATTTCTCCCAATCAGCCTCATTTCTCCCTCAAGGGCTGAGCCAGCAAAGCACCGGCCCTGAGCACGGGGCTGTCCCAATGTGAAGCCAGTTCCAGCTTTACCCACACGTTTTTGGGGGTGAAAGAAGCCCAACAGAGTCAGTAAGATGAAAACACCCAGCATGCAGGGGCAGGAGGGAAGATGGGGGCTGGTCGGGAACACCTCACCCCAATTTTAACACCATGGGTGAGCGCTTGTCCCTTTGTGGCACCGAATCAACACCACGGTTTGCCAATGGGAAGAATTAACGCTGCGAATGAGCTGAAAGCTGGTGTCGACCCAGAAGACGGCTTTCCAGAGAAAAAGGGACGGATTTCTCGCTCAGCCACCGAACAAGCACCGAAACTGCTGTGCCACACTGACATCTTATGGAAAAAGCGTTTGTTACAATCGCGGAGCTGCAGGGGTGGGGAAGTCCTTAAAGGATGGGTTTTCGATGTAAAGGCTCAAATTTTGTTGCTCACCTTGTCCTAACAAAATCGTTTCTACAAAAAAATCAGCTCCAGTTTTCTGCCATTAATGCATCGTGAGACCGTGAGTCCTCTCACTGCTTGACATGACCTGGAGGAGATCCTGCAGCTGCAAACCCAACACTTCACCTGCAGCCTCACTTGTTTCCGATGATTTTATTAAAAAATAGAAAATCTTCTAGTGCACTGACCTCTACAGCAAGGTACAAAAATGAATTTGCTAGAGATTAAGGATTAATTTTTTTCACTTTTTTCTTTTTTTTTTCCCTTCTTTTTGTTCCTTTTTTCACTTTTTAATTTTTTTTTTCACTTTTTCTCTCTTTTTTCCCCCCTCTTTTTTTTTCTTTTTGAATCCCCAAACGACTTCTGCACATTAACCCTCCCCGTTACCTGCTGTGGCCCCAGGTGACACCACCACAAGCATCCTCCAGCTAAGGTCACAGCCACTGCACTGATATTCACACAGCAGTGGGAAGATGCAGCCACTTCCTGGGCGCTGAGCATCACTGTCCAAGGGGAGAGGAACCGCTGGTGGCATGGCCCAGGAAGGATGCAGACCTTTGGGGGAGCAGGAGATGCTGAGGAAGAGGATAAAGCACAAGAGGATGAAGGGGCTTTCGTGGGCAGGGAAGGACAATGGAGCTGGGGAGGGGTCTGGAGCAGCCGAATGCTGGGGAGCGGCTGAGGGAGCTTGGGGGTTCAAGTGGAGAAGAGGAGCTGAGAGGAGTCCTTATCCCCTCTGCAGTGTCCATCCACACTGGGAAACCTCCTCAGGTCTCAGCTCCAGCCCTGGCAATGTGGGATGCAGACACTCACCCATCCCGATAGGTGGGAATAAAATAAAACAAATCCAGATTTCCTTCCTGTTATGTGAAGATACATCCCAGCCCCTGCCAGCTTGCTTCATATGGGCAAGATCCAGATATGCTCAGTGTTGACACAGCTGGATCCCTTTGCAGCACCTAGACAGGGATCCAAGCACAAGTATAATTCAGTGTGGCACGGGGACAGGCTCTGGCAAACCCACCTTTACGGGTGGAAAACAGCTCTGCAAGGAGGTCCCACTCCCCCCACCCCAGGAGAAACACCAAATCCTGCCCCCTCAGCTGCCGAGATCTGGCTGGAGGTGACCAGCAGCAACCAGCAGCCTTATTTCACACATCTGAGCCAGACACTGACAACTCCAGGTCACAACCCTCGCTAACAAGACGCTCTGTGTGCCTGACCGGTGCCCTGAAGCAATTAGTCCCTCGCAAGGCTTATTATTTCTATATGAAATGGATGGATGCTGCATGGGTTTTCTTGCTTTTGGCAGCGTTTCCTCCCTGTAAAGTAAATAAACATCTATTTACCAGCAGCGTTCCTGAGCACCGTGTTCCCAGCATGGCTGTGCCTTGAAGGAGAGCCAGCATCGCTCAGCTGCAGTTGAGCCAGGACACCCCATCTCTTTTCCCTAAAAACCTTATTTTCTAGCTCAAAAACCTCAGGATCAGGCAATGAGGACCCCAGGGGTGCTCCCACCCTCCAAATCACAACTTCCCGCAGTGTTTTTTTGGCACTTCTCGGCGTGCAGTTTATAACAGAGCACGCTCCTTCAACGCCCTTCAAAGCACTCGCCTCCTGATTCGGAAGGGAGACTTGAAACAGAAATTAAACGGCAAACAAAAAGCAGTGTCTCCACTTAAAAGCCCTTTAAAGGCTTGGAAATGATTAATGTGTTTGAACTATAAACTGGAGCTGCTTTAAGAGGAGATAAATACGCGAGCAAGGCTCCTGACTGCACAAACAGCGTCGAAGCGTAAGTAAACACCCGGGACAAGTCCAGCACGGGACGCGTGCACCACATCCAGACCCAAAAAACAGCCATGTGCAATTAAGCCTTTCCTTCTTGCGAGGATTTTGGGGTGGCAGAGCAGCTGGAGGTGGCTTCCAGTGAGAAGCAAGAGCCCAACTCTTTAGTTGATGGGATTTTGGCAGAGCTGGGCTGGCGCGGAGCGTCCCTGTTTGCCCACAGGCGATGCACAACGTTCTCAGCATCGTTGCTGCATCCACCTCAAGGCAGACAGGTCCTCTCCTGCTCCCCTTGATGGGAAAGTGGTGCAATGGCAAAAAAGTGGCACTTTTGCCCCAAGAGTCGATCGTCAGCTCCTCCTTGCAAGCCCACCCACGCCATCCAGCCCTGACCCACGCCAGCAGCACAGCCCCACATCCCCGGGAGCACAACACGTCCTCCATGGCACAGGTTGGTCTGGTTTGCGTTAAACCAATGGGGACCGGGGGCAGAAAAACGCGTGGTGGGACCCCCCTGCTTCCCTCCCCAGCCTGGGAGCAAGAAATCTGGCCCCCAGTGTTGGTGGTTGGTGAAATGCTCTGCAGGAAGGAGGAAACAAGCAAAACCAGCAACATTTCTGCCATGGATGAGTAGAGATCCTTGAATGCCCTCCAGGAACAGGCACTGTGGCCTCCAGGGACAATGCTCCAAACTCCAAACCTGCTCCCAAATGATCCCAATTGCATCAGCATCAGCTCCCCTTGTGCCCATCTCAATCTGTAATTGGGAGCTATGTCCTGGAAGGTCTGGGATTTAAATTTCTGCCCTGTTTAATATCCCTTTCCACCCAGAGAAGCTCCTGGTCCCCATGCCAGCCACCCAAGCCTCACCGTTCGGGGGTCCCGATGGGTTCACCATGTCCCACACCTCGCTTCTTGATTCAGTGAATTTATTCCTGGTCCTCCAAGCCAGAGCTGCAGGGACAAATTAAAACACGAAGCCCATCAGATCTGAGCATGGAAAAACTCCTTCGACAGCTTCATCCTAAAGGGCAGGATGCAAAAGATGAAGACAAAGCTCACGGTAAGGGGAACCCCAATACTCTCCATCCATGCGCCACATAGCAGCATCCCAAAACCAGCCCATGGCCATTTCACAGGTAAGCAATCACATCAAACACCCCGGATTATTCCGACAAGAGCAGACACGCCAGGGTAACGCTGCCGTAATCCTGTGTACGCTCAAACACTTTGACGCCTAGATAAATAGACTGTTTAATTAAACCAACAAGTCATCGTTTATTTTCACATCACAATAGGTTAAATGACTTTTTATTCCCATTTTCCATATCAACAGAGCAGACTTTTTGGTAATAAAAGCTAAACTCTAATTAACAGCTGGCGTGGTTGTACTTGGCAGCATCGCGGGTAATTCAGCACAAAGCAAACACATTTGCTATAAATGGCTTTTGATTGCAGCGACCAAGGTAATGGGTGTTTGGGAGCGGGTGCCAGCTCCCGCCTGGTTATTGTGTCGGAGGCGTTGGGATGGGACAGAGGAGGAGGTGAGAGCAGGTATGGTCCTGGCCAGGGGGATGGAAATGGGAAAACATCTGAATTATTTATAAAGGGAGACTGGGATGGGCGCAGCATCCACAGCAGCAACCACTGCAGCATCCACACCAGCATCCCTGGCAGCATCCACACCAGCATCCATTGCAGCATCCCTGGCACCATCCCAGCCTACCCAGCGCCGCATCCCCATTGCCCCAGGATGCTCCCCATCAGCTCTCTGCTACTACAAATCAACAAATCCCACTTCAGACCAGGATATAAAACCTGCCCCACTCATCATTTCCTATCATAACCTCTTTTTTTCCCCTCCTTTTAAATCACTTTGCTGCTGAAGGGGCCGGCGAGGAAGGGAAATAACTGGTGTCAGCAGCGTGATTTGCTGCGCTCCCCACACCCCACAACCCCGGGTTCATCCTACGGCTGGCGGTCACGTCCGCCCCTTTTAATACTTGTCATTATTTATGCAGAAATATTGACAACAGCTTCAAGTCCCCAGCCATAGAAATTATTTCAAATCAACCTCTCCTGCTCCCCTTACCGATTTCACATTGAAACGGTCCTCTCCGGTGATTTAAACACCGCGTCCTCATCCCAGCATCTGCATCGACCCACGGGTGGATGGAGCAGCCCCCGATGGCTGCAGGAGAGGGATGGGGACCCCAAATTCACGTCCCCAAAGCCTTCCTATAAAATACAATAAGGTTTTCCTTGAAATAAATTGGAGGGAAGATTTGTTCTGGGATGTTATAGGCGAGAGAAAGCGCAGTGCTTCCCTTGCTTTCAAAGAAATCTGATTGTTTGGAACGAGGCAGGTCATAGGAACTGCATAAAGCCAAAAACGCAGTCTCTAAACCCAAAATTGCTCATCCTGCCATTCTGCTTGAGCAAAGCCCGTAGTCTGTGTTTGAACCATCCATGAAATTCTGCACGGCTGCAATAGGCAACGTGCATCCGAGCAGAGCATCTTCCTCCCCATCCCCACCCCAGCAATAGGCTGGCACACCAAAATATCCACTTATTTCCATTTTGGGCCATACACACGGCTTGGCAAGGCTGGCTCTGCAAGGGAGAATAACCACAGCTGTTTTGCAAAGCTGCAAAACGAAACAAGAAGATATTTGATGATAAAGTCCCATTTTCCAACTCTAACACCGAAGCAGCTGGGTCCAGGGGAGCTGATTTGAGCCGTGGCTTTTGGAAATGTTGGGTTTGTCCAGGAGGAGCTGGGGAAAAGCTGCTGCCCTGGGCTGGGACAGGGTCAACGACCGCTTTTCTTCCTGCTTCACCTCCAACCTCTTTGGTCCAGTTTTTGCTGATCTTGAAGAATAATTTCGCATGGATCCCTCTCTTTCTGCTAAACAGGCTCTTGCTTCTCATCACCTTTCCTTTGCTCCGTTTGGTTTTGCAGCCCTGTCAGGAGTGAAGAAAAAGGAGCCGTTTTGGGGGCAGGGGACCCAACCAAATCAGGCGTTGCTTTGAGAGCCACAGCCCCTGCGCTGGTGGAGAACGGCAAAGTCAGTGACGGGAGTCAACCGACGGGAAGAAAACTTGAAATAATAAAAGGAACTTTTAAGAAAAAATCTAAAAAAATAAAATACTAATAAATAAATAAATATGTTAAAAGGAAAAAAAGGGAAAAAGGGAAAAAGG
>NW_010197834.1:0-931 GCF_000695765.1 Mesitornis unicolor | reverse complement strand
CCTCCCCGAAGTCCCCGCCACCCCCAGCGCCGCCGTTCTCCGCGCCGCTCTCGTTCCCCGATTTGCCGAGCAGGGTTCGTGCCCCGAAACGAGAAGCTCCAGCCTAAAAGATTCATGAGGGACAAACCCAGCGACTCCTCGACGCCGCTAAACCGCACTTACGGGGATCGCGGCCGCGTGTTTTGTAACGGAGCCGATTGCCTCAAATTGCTCGGCAGCACTCGCTTTTTTAATGCATTTCAAATATGGATTTTAAAGCGGGGGCACCGGCGTTCCCCCATCAATATTTGATGGGGTTTTTTTTTGGCTGCCCCGAGGGCCGCTCGCTTTTCCGAGCGTAAGAAATGATGAGCTCTGCACATCGCCGCGCTGCTCTCCCCCCTTCCCCTTCCGAAACCTTCGCCTTTCAGCCGGGCTCGCTGCGATTCAGGGTGATTAAATCCCAGGCCGGGGGTGGATTTTCTTTGGGGGGAGGTTTTGTGCTGACGCAGAGCTCTGCTAAAAAACCGCTGCGGTGTCGTGGGGGGGTTGTTGGGTTTTTTTTGCCTCTCCTTGCATATGAAAGCGAATGTGCAAATGCGCGATGGCACAGCCGGGAGCCTGGTCCCCCGGGGGGGTCTTGTGTGGATGACAGCCGCTGGCATCCCGGGAAATTGCTCACGGCTTAGAGAGCCAAAAAAAAACCCAACCCAGAAATAAAATGAACCATTCGAATCAAAGCAGTCGAAGCAAGCAGCGCAGAGGAGCTGGGTGATGGGTGCGGGGCGGGAGCTCGGCAGTGCTTACGGAGCAGCTTCTCTGTCACCGCAGGCGACACCCGAGTGGCACCGGGTGGCTCAGGGAGGAAGACGCAGCCAGGAGGAAGGCACCATCTGCTCTGTCACAGAGTCACAGAGTGTGAGGGGTTGGCAGGGACCTGGAAAGCTCCCCC
>NW_010197833.1:15306-34876 GCF_000695765.1 Mesitornis unicolor | reverse complement strand
AGTTCTATTTAGCTCAAACCAGGACAGTGACAGATCAAATGGCAGTAATTTTCCCACAATAATGTTTGATTATCTCAATCTCAGAACAAGGACTAGTCATTTGCCCACAGCCCCTTCTACTTCTCTCCATGGACTAAACAAGTAAAGCCACTGTCTTTGTACTCATAATTTACATGATTAGGGTTGGGAGGAATAAATCCGAGTCGAAGGCTACATTGACACAAGACCCTGCAGAGTGATCTGAGCTTGCTTTGCCTACAGACTGAGCCCACATATATACAACATGAGCTGGCTTCTATCTAAAAGTTGTGCAACTGCCTGCGTAGCCTCTCACCAGGGCTATCCTTCCCTGCACTCCATATTTGTCCTTATTTTTAAATTCTTGACTTTCAACTTGATTCCTCACAAGATCTCTAGTCTATATTCTTATCCATTGCCTCCATGAAAAAAGCAGTGTTTCTTCACCTTTCACCTACCACCTTTACTGAAAATTCCAGGAATGTGGATACCAACATTTCCTTTGGATATCAACATTACCTTCCAACATATCATGGACACCAAGACTTCCTTCCAACATTTCCATCTGGCACTCAGAGGTGACAGAATTTGTTGTTACATATTTTTAATTTAAAAAGTTCTGGAGATTCTCTGCCTTCCTCTCTCCATTCAATGTGAGACATGGAGGCCTTCCTCTTTCCTTGTGTGCACTGGAAAAAAGAAGGTGGGCCCTATTTTTCTGCTAGTTCATCTTCAAATAAGTTGGAAATACTGGGGAAAAACAGGGAATTCTCCTCATTTTCTTGCCACTGAAAGAAGACAGATGGAATACAAGGGCACTTCATTTTTCATGTCAGCAAGGGACAATTGGAGTTTCTGCCCCTAACGACAGTGAAAGGACATCATCATCCCATCTTGCATTAACCCTGAATACACAAAGCTCACAGTCTTCCATAAACCCACACAGTCTCTGTGTTTTCTAAGGGCTTAATACCTCTTAGTTATATTAAAAAAAACCAAACAGCCCAGTTTATTTGACTTAGGATGATAATTTTATTCGCACGTAACTTACCCGAGTTGAGTTTTCAGCTTTTCTCCTCTGACTTTTTATTTATGTCACTCTACTTCTCATGTTTTCAGGATAAGAGTAGAGTAACATTATCTGTACATTGCAGGCATTGTTCCCTATGTGTTCTCCAAAAGAGCAGGTGAAAGCTTTAAGACTCTGGGACAATAACACCACAGGTGACACAGTGGAGGAAGAAGTGCAGACACCACTCATCACATTCAGCTAACCATGAAAGGAAAAGTTGCAGTACAAGATATGGTAACAAATATCACAAGCAGATTCAGGAAAAAGCCCAGGTATATACGAACATGTATTACTAAGAATGTAGTAGAAGTATGGAGAAAATGTAACTTCTGCATATGGCACTATGGTGATTTATGTTGTAAAATAATATGTAATTTTTAAGGTAATATTTTTTAATCTTACAAAAAGATATACTGAAGGAAATAACCACTAAAACCATTTGACAATTGGATAAATGTTTTACAATAAGGCACACGGACAGTTGCTTAGCTTACTGAAAGTATTACTAAGAATTATATAACTGCATTCATATGGAGAAAATCTTGGATATTAAAAGGCTCTTTAATCTACCAGAAAAGATGTTCACTTGCAGTGTGATTACCTATTGGATCAAATTATCAAAGGAAGCAATGAGCTCATCTTCTCTCCTGACAACTTCAAACCAAAATTGGATACCTCTCTGGAAAACAATTTTAACTAAATTTTACTTCTAAAACTCAATATAGATGCAAATACGTACTGTTTGACTAGATAAGCTACTAACACATCTTCATCAAAGATTGTATCACAGTTAAGACAAGACTCCAGCTGTCATAACCTGCAATTAAGGAATCATATGAATAGGCCTGTGGGAGAATAATATACTTTCCTCACATGCAGCTGGTGACAGTGACAGTGACTCAGCAAAACTTACAACTCGTCATCAAAAACTACAAACTGGCTACACATCACAGAGTTACGCACTAGTACTACAGTGGAGTAATACATCCAAACTGACACAGGGGGTAGTGTCAATAGGTGACTTAAAACATCTGGATTTCTTCAGAAACAGCAAAGGGCACAAAAGGAATAATTTGGCCTTGCAGGCTTGACCTCATTTAGCACACAAGTCCTTTCAAATTCACAGCCCAGAAGCTGTACATTAACACTATAGCTATAAGTGAATGAACACTTGCAGTCATTACAACAAAAAATGGAAATTTCCTTTCTCATCCTGATTGCATTTAATACATCTCATAAAATTTCTTTTAATGTTGCTTTTCTCCTATGTTGAGATTTCATTCCCTGGAATGAAATCCATAGGATTTTAACACAATAAGAGGAGGTTCTGAGTATTTTTAAATTACTCTAGGAATAATTTGTGATTTGAAGGGCAGTTCTGAAATGAGTTTCTGTGATGTGTGTGATTGTGCGTACTGCACAGTACGACTAAGAAAGTTAGTATTCTAGATTCCACATTTTTAATACACATTACTAGAAGCTGCATATAGCTAAGTGGCTAGGGGGAAAAGCAACTTTTAAGAGCAATAAAAAGCAGAATGCATCTATTTAGGTGTGATTGTAAGTGGAAAAGGAAAGCATGTAGCAACTGCAGGAAATCAGATTATCCTGAACTAATAAAAAATTTTTAAATGAGTACTTTAAAATATGCCAGTCTCAAAATGCAGTAAGGATAATAAAACTGGGTCAGGTTCTCTATCTATTCATTCTCTTCACCACAGTGTATAAGCAGTTTCTAGGTCCTCACAATTTCTAATGGCTGCTACTGATTTTTTTCTTTTGTCCTCTCTAGCACTACTCCTTCATGTTTAGCCACACCTGTGACCTGTTTATAATTTTAAGAGCACAGAGACTGCCATAAATTGGCTATTTATTAATTTATGAGACACCACCTATCACCGCTTCAATGTAAAGTCCCTTTGATTCGATGTACAAAGACAAAGGCAAATACCATGGAACCGTTCCCAGGTGTACTATTAAGTTATTTAACATCATAGTAACTGCAATCACAAATGCAAACCCATATTATCCACCACAGAATGTTTTTTCCTTCACTAGCAACAATAGTGTGATCACAAAAATGTATGTCAGGATGTATCATATGTGATTCCTCTCATGCGATTTTAGATGCCTCCAGTGTAGACATCTGAGCTAGTCATTTTAGACTCTGCAGAATCAATGGAGAGAAACAGGCACCTCAGCTCCCCTTTAGCATAGGTGACTGGAACTGAGCCTTTTTGGGGATGGGAGAGGGCAGGAGGTGGGGGGGGTGGGGAGGGGAGGAGAGATGTTGGAAACTGATGTTAAAGTCAACCTAATGTGTTCGACAAGTTCTATTGTAATTTTTCCTCTTTAGTCAATACCATAAGTACACACCTCTAGAAAACCAGAAAGCTCTTATACACAATAGAGTGATAGTACAGACATGAAAAATACGCCAGTATCAGTCAATCTTCCACAACTTCTGTTCTCAAGAAGCTCTTCAAAAAGCTCAGCATGTGCAGATATAAAAATCTCAGAGCAAGCTGACCCCACAATAAACTGGGGTTGGGGTGCCTAAACGAAGACCACAGCCATTCAGACAGCCTCTGCAGCAACGAAAGAAGAGAGGCATCCTGGAGAGCAGGTCAGCTTTTGGTGGCCTGTACCACCTCTGAAGCTCTGGTAGGTTCTCCCTACCAACTAGCTGGGGAACCCTACAGCATTAGCACTTCATTTTCATTTTCTATTCAAAGTGTCTGAAGGAGTGTCACAGCCAGCTGCAGTGTTTTTCATAGCGTACAACAGACCATAATGTCTTATTGCAATAGAGCCTGAGGGCCATGCAGGGTGAAGACAGCCAAACTTACGCAGTCTCACTCAAATGGCCTTTAGGGATTAGTCTCTGTGTTTAACATTTTAGGAGAGCACAAGCCAAAACATAATCAGAGGAAATACCAATGCTCAGGCAATGTGGGTGAATACCAGTTTCAATCATCCTCACAGGCTGTGTATAATAATACAGTACAGATGCAGCCACAAAGTTAACTACAGCGAGGGAGGGTGAATATGAGCCCAAAATTGTAGTATTTTCACCTGGGTGAGAGTGCTTAGGTGCTGAAGGCATGGCCATGGTGTGACATCATATCTCTGTATGAACGTGTGTCTGAGCTGCACCTCTCATTTGGGAGCTGGTATATATGCGAGCAGCAGAGACTTTTCTTGTCTGGGACAACAAACACCCAGAAGGACCTGATGCATCTGGATCGAAAAGGATGTTTATGACAGCAGCTACTATAAACATTTGTCAATCTGTTTCCCTCACTTTTAAAATCTCTCTAGAAAAAGGTCTGTCTACTAAAAATTTTGTGGGATACTTGCTCTCCTGGAAGAAAAAGGAAAAAAAAAGGCACCTTTCACACCCCTCATTTATTAGAATTACAGTCTTATGAAAACAGTGACACTATAGTTCTGATGCATTTTATTTTACATTTACTTGATTATAAATATATAGATATATTTCAGTGTTAAGTTATACAGAGCACTTAAAGTGGCACATTCACCCTACAACTCCCTTCCCTGAACTTACTGTAGCCCATCTGATTTACAGCAAAACAGATGTGGTTAATAATTACACCTTGGGATGAATGGGAATATCTATTCTAATAAGAAAGGCAGTGAAAACAGAAGTTACTGCAGACCTGTAATCACAGCTGCCTTTTAATTACAAGTAGCTCAAAAGTACTGTGACTTAGGCTATGGTTTCACAAGTCCTTGACTGCAGTACCAGACAGACACACAAGTGTTTGCACAGCTGCTCCATGAAGCAGATCAGGGAAAGTATCCAATTTAAATGTAATACAGAAGGAAAACTTATTCAGCATCAGTTTCCCAGTTTATTACACAAAGCAGCCACAGAAGTGCCTGGCCCACCACAAAGAGTGGAGGACACAGCACATGCTGCCAAAGAGGCAGGAGTACAAAGCAAGGAACAAGAATATCCTAAAGTTAGTATTGATGATAAAAATAAATAAATATAAAATTCAAAAGAGCTGCATGAATACCTGTGATCACTCAAAGCTATCCCACCCTGTTTCAACAGAATACTATTCCTCGGCATATATATTTCTGATAGAAATCAATAAAAATAAAGTGAGCAAGCTGAAAAAGACAAAACTGGCTCCTTTGTTAAAAGATCTCTCCAATACTCAGCTGGTTCACAAGCCTTTGAATGTATTTTATCTTTCCAGTTCCACAGGTACTTACAAGGTAAGGAAGTCTTATATGCAGCATGGAAAGCGACAATAAAAGCCATGCTCACCAAAGGATGAAACTTATAGGGATCTATGTTAAATAAGGAAGCCAGGATTGTAGGGCACCCTACAAAGTCAACAGAGAGAACCTGATTCCTCACTGAACCAGATTAATCTCTGTTTACACAGGATGTCTGAACATAGCTCTTAGAAACTGAAATATTTAAAGGAGTGAATATGTGCCTCTTAATACCCAAATTCACAATGGCAACCAAGGAGAGCTTGGCTCCTACCTCAAATGTCTCAGTTAAGTGGAAGGAAGCTGGGTTTTGATGCTTTTGCAGATTTACCCCAGCCACTCAAATGCACTCAGCTTAGGTACAGTGAAGACCTAGGCTCTTTCTGTGGTTAATGGAGAAAGGTATCTCCAGGCACCTGATGCTGGTACACTGCATTATCCCTTCTCACTGCACACTGCACTGGGAGTTTAAGTAATTTTTTTTTATATAAAGTTATAGTCGCTAAGTGTGAGCAGACAACAGTAAGAAATAGTCTCAGAAAAGCCTTTCAGCACATCCTCAACAGATGAAATAATTATTTCAGTGGTTCCACCACTTCTCTCTCTTGAGACACTCAATGCCAAATCACCATACTACCAAACCTGTTTCCACTTACCACCTCTCAGCTGAAAAAATATATATCCTCCACTTCAAAGTCTTCACACATCCAATGCATGAACAGGAGGGTAGGACAGATACCTATCCTTTCTATGAGAATTTATAAAAAAGATAAAAAGATATAACCTGACCACAGTTGTGCACATTGCAAAAACTCCTGCTTTTTCTATACCAGAAGAGACAATGTAAATTGACATTTGCTGTGTTACTGTGCTTGTAAGTTCAGAGCTACAGCAGGAACAACTGTTCAGCTATAAGATGTTCCTCAAGCAACTTTTCCTTCAGAATGATACTGCAGACATTAAATGCAAATATTTTTAACTTTTGAAGCAAATGCGACGACAATGGCGTTTTTATTCTTCTTGAAGAAGTATTAGAGAAACTATATTTATAAACCATTACATGCAATCTTTTGTGGTTACTCTTAAGAGAGCTTTAAGTGAAAAATTTATAAAGAACAGAGAACATTGGTTTTCACTTTCATGTATTTGTAAGTCTGAAGGAAAGGGTCAAAGGCAAGAGTAGAATTTCTCACAATACTTTCCTTGTGAATAACAGCTGAGAAGTCTGGAAAGCAAACTAATTGCTTAACTTTCACATTATCAACAAAGCTGTCTTTTGAAAGCGCAGTTAAAATCTCAGTCACCTGTTATGTTTGATCAAGTTATTTTTGACTGAAATGCTCTCACTGTCTAAAAAGAGCTCTTTATTTCCTTTAAAGAGTTTCAGAGACACCTAAGAAAATTATGCTTCTTTTCACTTCTAAACCTTTTTGGGAGAGGATGCAGGAAAAGGCAACCAAAGGTACTGCCATCAGAACAATCTAAATGATGAAACAAAATGGTGTCTAGTTAGAAAAAAAAGTACACTGAAACAACAAATGTACATTTAATATGCTGTTTTGAGTTTCTGATACCTTAACACTAAACATTAAGATCATGTGATTCTATCACTATGTATGGCACGTTAAAGAGAATTCATGTTTCAAGTCTTGATCCACATTAAAGCATACTCCAACACCCCCCTCAACAGGATTTGAATCTGGCTTCCAGATATTTTAATGAGCAACAACATCTAGAAAAGGAAAATTTCAAAAAAATACCTGACTAGGTATTAGCCCATCCTTGTAATTCTACATCTGACATCAAATGTCTCTTTGCAGTAATCAAGAAACTTTTTAGTATTTATGGGCCTTAGATGCTGGCATCTTAACATGACAAAACAACCGTATAACTTCAGCAAAGACCCTAAAAAGGATGTCACAATACCATGTACCCTACTTGTTCTGACTTGAAAAGCCAGATTCCCGCATGCATACCAGTAAACTATAGATATATACTAAGTTTTTCATGCCTGCCGAGTGAAAAACAGATTATTCTCCCAGTCATATGGCATTCAGCTAATTCCTAAATAGCAGTGCTAAAAATGCTATTGTCCCTCAGTTCCACTGCCATCAACACTACTGTCAATAAAATCTGCTTAAAAGCAATTCGAATGGGATTCAGCTACCTAACCATAAAGATACAGTGCCACTGGAAAACTCCCAGAGTACCTGTGATAGCCAGGAAGATGCAGCACAGGATCCATCGGAGACTTACACTTCTCCATAAGAGCCCCTGAGGCCAGGTAATAAGTTGTTTCAGATCACCAAATATAGTATTAGATGTTTGTGCTCAGGAAAAAAAGTCACAAAAACTGTTTATTTGTTTAATACACAGAAACAGAACAGCTTTGCTTTTAATGCTTCTGATTTTAATCTCAGAGTCAAATGAAAGTACTAACTAAAAATAACCAAAATAAAAATGGATATAAAAAAGAAAGTTATGAGCATAAGAAGGAACACCACATCAATCAGACTGGAAATGTACATGTATGAGCAAGAGAATAAAGTATTCAACTTAAAGAAGTACAATTGATACAAAAAAATTAAAGTAAAAGAATAACCAGGACTCCTCATGCTCTGCAATCTAGCTATCTAGCTGTTATATTTTCATGACTGGATATGTCTTTGTTCCTTCCCATTTTTTCAGTGGAGGAACTCAGCACATCTATCAAAGGTGTCACCAGTGATTCTCTCTAACCTGAAAGTGACTACCCACTTGTGTTTCCTTGGCAATATAACAGGGTTTATCTTTGTAATAGATTTATTTTTCAAAATTGGTGTAAAGATGATGCAGACAGACTACAATCTCTTTAAAAAACAACTTATCCATAGATACAAAGGAAAATTATTAAAACAAAAGGTCTGTACACACACTGCAGCATTCTCCTGAAGTTAGATATGCCAGAGCTTCCAAGGACGATATTTGGGAATGAAGTTTAATATTCTTTCCTGAAGAACACATTTCTCCCTCCAGCTTAACAAGCCTTGCAATCACTTTTTAGCTCGTTGTTCAGGCTCTCGTATTTGCAGGGCTCTGGCTTTGTCCTTAGCCAAGCCAGTTGTCTGTGGCTTCCTCAGCGAAGGAAGAATACGGTAACTGTGCTATAAGCAGTCAGAAATAAAGCAGCAATAGAATAGATCTGGATCTCCATGTTGTTAAAATATCTACGACCTAATACTGTTTTTCTGAAGATGTATTAAAACCAACAGAACCAGATTAACTTTTTACACACATCACTCAGACGAAAACAATAAAACTATTAAATTATACGTAAGTATTGATTTAATAATAATAATATTTTTAAATCCCAAATTAAGGGGTAAGTGCTTAGTTCCCCTCACAGACATCTTACAGTTCCTATGACAATCACCACCTCTTTTTAATACATTAACCTTCCTTGTCAAGTCTCTACATGCCTATAGGTCTCACAGGCCTTTCCTTAACACATTTTATATAATAAACCACTGTCACAGCCGTTCTCCCAAAATGACAGCATATAAATGAATGAATTAATTAATTAATAAAGCCCCTCCAGCCTCTTCATTATGTTTCAAAGGCATGTCTATTCTGAAAGGAACCCCAGCTAAGGGGTTTCTGTCCCTTTTGGACCCAAACTATGTAATGCAAGTTGAAGCAACTCATAGAGGAATTCACACAGTGGGTCTATCGCAGCTGCGTTAGGAGACATCAGACAGTACAAGAAGCTGCCTGCTGGGCTTGCAATCTTTACTGAAAGATAACTATTGTTCTGATATGGTATAATCTGAAAAGAGTAATTATCAGGTCCAATCAAACTACTTAAAACTTACTAAATAAAACCTGGTACTGTATTAAGCTTATAATTAATAGATAGATAGATGGATTAAATCCCTAATGTACATACACTGATACATACAAATCCAAACATTAAGTTGGATTCGGTCCGGAAACACAAATTCTCTTCTTTAAATTCGGAAAGAGCCAGATGGGGCTCCTCCTTGGGATTGTCAAGCACTGTGGGAGAACACAAGTTCCCCTACTCCTGTGAAAGCTCAGCCAAACACCCTCTGGCCCGGGATGTAAGATTCTCAGGGCAGGAAGGGAAGCAAGCAGAATAAACCTAGCTCTAGCTTAATCATCAAAAACTCAGATAAGAGCAGAAATAGACCTACGGGTCTAGTCCCTGCATCCAAGACACAGAACAAGGATACCATGTCAGTGTCAGAAGCATTCCAGTTTCTACTGTTTTTCTGACTCTGCTGGCTGTTTAAAATAAAATACATAAATGGTTCAGATAACAGAGTCCAAGTCCCCCTACTGTCCATTTCTAGGTAGGCACCTTTTCCCTCCCTGAATGAAAAGAGTCAAAGTATGTTTTTGCATAAAAGTCGCATAAGTAAAGCTTCAGGGAAGATTATTACCATTGTGCTCTCACCAGGTAAATACTTAAAGCAGCTGCTACATCTAATTTTTGAAAACTTATCAAAACAACAAGACAAAAAAAGTAAATCACAAGTAAAAATGCTAGCCCTTTCACTTAAAGGATTTCTCAAAGGTCCTCGAAGACATAACTTTACTAGGTTAACAACAACTACTAGAACAGAACAGGCCTTGGTTTTCACAGGGCAAGTAGACTGGTGTTGGAAACAGATCTGGGAATAGACAAAGGAAAAAACTCCTGAAGTAGACCCTAACTGAGTATTGAGTACAATAATTTTCTCTTTGGATTCATTTTCATATATTTAAAGTATGCTATCTAGTATAGTACTGTTCTTACAACTCTGGCGACCTAATAACATAGACAAGACCAGCATTTGTAGACTGAAATAATATCTACAAAAAGATATTACTGAAAAGAGTAAAAGACCTCAAAAAAACATAGTTGAAAGTTTATTCACTCAGTAAAGATCATAAGAGAAATTATCTCTGTCTACAAACTTTGCGTAATGCATTTTATATAATAAAATCCAGCAAAAAATATAATTCTAATGATACTTTATATGACATAAAAGTCACATTTTGTTATCCTAGCATTTGTTACTTAAACTAGGCATGTTCTCAGTCCTATACACTTACCATAGTAACAGAGTCACGAATCACAAAAGATAAAGTGGAAAGCGAAAATGAACAACAGGTCAAAATAATATTCACAGGCAATCACATATGAAAAATAACCTGGCTTCACTTAATATGAAGGTAACTAATAAGGCATGTTAAGTTTTAGTCTGCTAAAGAAAAGAGGCAAAATATTATTTCATGTAGGGTAAAGACTCATTTAACAAGTAATAATAAATCATGGCAGCTTGCTTCCAAAGTTATTATTTCCATGTATTATGCTATGTATTTCGTTTGATAGCCTGATGAGGACTCCAGGGAGGGTGGGGGATTGTTTCTTCATGGTGAAATAGCAGTTTTGTAAGATTTCAAGATGCTGAAGGTAACTTGGTAAGAAACAAAGTAGTTGTTATGCACAACCTTTCTCCATTTGTGATCAAAAAATGAAACATTGGCCAAAATCTTTGAAGTCCCATTGTGTCGCAAAACTTGATGGCTTGAAGTTCCACTAATAGATCTCAGGCTCTAAATACTACTTTCCTAGAAGCTGGAGTCAAATTCAATTAGACAGCATGAATAATGGTGAAGAGTGTAAAAAGAAATGGAAGCAATTTTGGCCATTATCTGTTTTTAAAAAAAGCATTAATGAATAATTATACAAAAACTGACAGCACAGAGCTATAATGTCAGTGGTGTACCGGTCTGTGATGTTGAACGAAATAAGTGAAAGTGACTTCAAGACTTGAATGTGTAACATGACTCAATACCCCTAAGCCTAGCAATCCAGAAAGGATTCACTAAGCATACAAAAATGCATGGGTCCTAAAGTCCTTAAAAAATGTATAAAGCATGTAAAGACTATTCAAAGCAACCATAACCACTTGATGTGATATTTATACCTGAGAAGAATTTCATGATACATATACCACACTAAATCCCACTTAGTTGTAAAAATACATGGCAGATGCACCCACCCTACTAAAGACCTGAGAAAGACCCAACAAAAACAGTGCTCAAGTTTCTTGCCCTGGTGGTGCCAGGACTGCCTCCCCCCTCACAGCTCATGTCTGGGCCACACAGTGGGGGTCAAAGGCGGGAAAGTTGGGGTCCTCAGCCAGTAGGGGGTGACACGACCATGTATTGACCACAGAGCAGATTCGACCAGGGTATAACTGGGGCCCCGTCGGAGGACTCATTGGAGTCGGTCCTCCTCGGAGCAGCGGGTCTGCAGTCGGGGACTCTCCCCTTGAGTTGGGACGCCACTTAAGGTAACTTCTCGAGACTGAGAACCCTCCCTTTTTAGGTGAGTGAGTGAGTGCACATTTTGGATCGTTTGGCCAAAACTTAAGAATTCTTAACTCAGTCGTGTCTGGTAATATTCCCAACCAGCATATCGAACCTGTTTTGGTTAAATGTCAGTGGAATGTTGTTTTCGTGAATGAAGTTTTGTCTGCTTAATTTCAGTTGCAGATTAAAAGCTTGTTTGAGTTCATTATTTGTGTGCATGCAGCCATTTTGGTGCGATTCCGTGACAAACTACTTGGACAACTTCAGTAACTCCATGGTGTTCCATGCACGAGGAAGAAAACTGCAGTGGAATGTCTAGATTGCATTTAGTTTTCTGATTAAATTTACATTATTCATCTTTCGAAGAACCATTCTAGTGCCAGACTGTACTATGATGAATGCCTTCATACACTCACACCATTTTTAAGACTAGAGTAGAATCTGGCTTCTGTAACACACCTTGGGCCTGCAAAACACTTTTTTACAAAATAGGTCAATGGCTGGCATTCGAGTACAGCACATCTTCAAAAGATGATGCTAAACCTGAACTGAAGAACTTGAGATGGGGTTGATGCTCTATCATCCCCATAGATAGCCTGTTCCAGTGGCTTATCACCTTGACTATTTATGGCTTATTTCTCAGCTGAGTCCATCTGGCTGAGCTCCCAGACACTGGCTGTTGTTATGGCTTCAGTTATTAAAGATCTCTTTAGTACGCAGAATATGGTAGCTACTGATAACCTATAAAGATAAAGTCCCAGAACAAAATACAGATTGAAGCAACTCTGAGAAGTCATCAAATCTCTCATTCTTCCCCAAGAAAGGATAGATGACAACTATAACTTTCCTGACAGATGATGCTGAGGGATTTTCCCTGTTTAGAATTTAGAGAGTTTCAATGACAAGAGATTGCAAGGCTTATGTCAGTAGTCTACTGCACATGGCACTCAAAATGCAGGAAAACATGGATTTATATAACAACATACAATGGTTCTTGCTTTGCTATCTGTTCCTTTTCTAACAGTTCTGAATAAGCTATTTACTTTTTTAACAGCTCCAGAGAATCAAGCTGCATTTCCCACAGAATTACCTACCACAATCACAAGACCTTATTACTGGTCAACTCAGAGACTATCATTTTATACACAAAACAGGATTTATGTTCCTCATACATATCACTCGGTATGTAATTCCACTGGATTTTATTTGCCATTATTTTAGCCAGTCTTGTAAAGCCTTTCTGCAACTTTTTCTATTTGGTTCTCTTCTATATTACCCTGTATAATTTACGATCATGAGCATTGCTCTTCTTTTTGTTCCTTCTTCAGTGTTGGTTTTTTTCTTCCTCTATGTTGAACAGTGCATACCCTACAGGAACACTTCGGTGACCTCCCTCCATTGTAAGAATCAATCAGTTCTTCCAACACTTCTTTATTAACCAGTTCTTTCTTCCCACCATCACCTTATTCAGTCATGTAATGATTTTATCTTTTCTTTATCTTGTCTGCTATCTTCGTGGATGGACTTGGTCAAAAGTTTACTGGAAGACTAATCAGAGTAGAGCTACATATACAAAGCCAAGCAAGTTAGCTGCCTGGTTCATTTCCATCTGCCCGTATCATCTGTTTTGCCTAAACTTGTGCCCACTGAAACAGAACACCACTTGACTCTGGTGACTTCGGACTAAAAAGAAAAACAGATGAGTTTGGCTCCCTCCAGTCTATACAGTTCATCACTGTTCCAGCAGCATTTGCCACTCAAGCACCACCATTTGCCCAAACACCACACCAAAGCGCATGCAACATGTACATTTGATGCCATGCTCTAAAATCACTACTCTGATGAGTTACTATCATTATTTCAGACATACTCAAGCAAAAAAGAAAACCTGTGAAAATAATCACATAACAGAGCATAAGGGCAGCAAACAGTACAGCTCAACGCTATGCGCATGGATGTGGTTAGTCTACTGTAGAACCTAGATACTGCTTCTGCCTGGATACTGTATATGCAAGCCACTTCAGCAAAGCCAGGTACATCCTCATGGCCAGAGGTCACCCTGCTTAGAAGATGCATTTACTAGTGCAGGTTTACTTAACAGCACACACAGACTGGATTGATATGCCGAGTTCTTCAGATAACTGAGTATCTACTCTGTGAAAGTGGATCCAACGTGACAGCAAAAGAATGCCACTGACGCTGCATCTCAGTATTAAATAGATAGTGATGACTTCTGAAGTTAAATGTAGTGCTGTAAAGCAAAACAGCACGTTTTTCCCCAGAATTTGTACAAGCTCTAAAGTTTTGAGTCAGAGTAACCACTTGTACTTTTTCCAGTATTTTTATGAGAACAGAAGCAAGATTGCAGCTTTTTTTGAGAAACTACTTATATTTTGAATTAAGCCTGACATGCTCTATTTAGAAGGTTTTTCTTGCTTCATTTTGCTAGAACATCAAATAGACTTCTCTTCGTCCTAAGAATCTTCATTTTAACTTCTCAGGAAAATGTTGTAATGCTGCTCTCACACTGTATGAGACCTTACATTTTCAAATGCTAAGTCAAGAAACTTGTTCTGAATTCCCAAAATACACAGTGAGAAGATGCCATATTTTGCCTTTCAGTGTTAACTGAAGATACTTGCATGTAAGTGGAACAAGTTAGGGAACTAATCCTTACAGCTTCTAGCTGCAATGTGTTTCACTGAAATCTAAAGTTAGATGATGCAGAGAAGAGAGGGATTATAGTCTCTAAAACACAATCATACTTTCTTTTCTTCAGGTTTCATAAGTAATAGTGTCCTTAGTCAAAGAGCAGAAAATAAACTTTCTGGATTCATTACAACCAGCTGGTTAATTGGATATGCTGAATTCTTAACACTGTCTTTGATTCCCCCTTCCTTTCTGATACTTACAGTCATTTTAGGTTGCAATCTCCTCAAGAAAGGGCTGTTGGTTATGGTTGTACACTGGGCAGGTAGGGAACTGAGGGTGTAACGTTTTTCAGAAAAGAAGAATTTAAAAGGACCACAACTATTTCCCCATGTCTCTCCTCTTCTTTCTTCCTAATGCCCTAATTCTATACTTCTATCCTTACTTCTCTAAGGTTTGGCTTTGTAGGATTTATTCATTTCTGGTTTGTCTACTTGGTTTTTTTAATCCATTCCCCAATTGATTGCGTTGATCAGTATACAGACAGAAGCTGATGTTCCAGTTGCATTAGGTACCATAGCAACTGCAGGGTGGGAAGCTGAGTATCAAAGAACTATTTCAGCTAGGAAGCAAATCTGCAGTTAGAAACAAGAACAAACCTATGATCCTGATTTTTTTTCATGCTACTACCTTGTTTATTCTGTATCTACTTTAAAAAGTGTTATTTTCCTGAAGACCAGCAATTCAAATTGTATTTTTTTTTTCCTTTTCATCCTCAAGCTCCAGTGACTGTTCTGTAATGGTGACATTGCTAAAACTTTAATATAACTTAGTCCCTCACTTTTAGAATATAAATATTCATTACATACAGTTTATGTAAGTAAAAACTCTTAATATTGGTATAGTCACCAGAGTTACTTAACACCATTTAAAATAGGCATATTTATTTTTATTTACTTTAACCATTATGGGACCAAATGCCCCCACCTCACAAGTAGACACTAGGTGTGGACATCTAGAGTATGAAAAAGTGAACTTGAATCTTTTGCCCAAAAAACAGTGTAATTTGCTTTTCTCAAGGTTATGCAGGACATCCTCCATGAGATCAGCAGATACGACAGAGGACAAACAGGACCAGTACCTCTCTGTAGATCTGGAGGACAGACAGGACACACTATGACAGCTAAAGCAGCACTAGATGGATGCCTGTTGTGCAGCTGAATCAAGCCCTGAATCTCATCCCAATGATTTATTGTTAACACCTTTGCCTCCGGGAGGGTCACACTGCACTTGAACACTAACCTTTTTTGTTCTTATGCCATTACCTTCTCTTCTCCTCACGATCCCCTTTTATCTTCCACATTTTTGGCTATTTTGTCTCACAGTAACAAAGCATAGAGACCAGAAGCAAAATTGAAGTTCTTTAAACCAAAAGGGCCATTAATCTGTTTCACAGTAAGGATTAAGTGCAGTGAGCACAGGAAGGGCTACATTTAAATCTTAAATTATTTGGTTTGCCAAAAAGTAATTACATTTTTTTCTGGGTAAATGAAAGGCAAATTTTTCATAGGAAACTAAAACCTTATTAAACAATATAGTGTTCATTTTGTCCAGTTACTTTTTGCCATCTTTCAGGCAACTTCACGATTCTGCACTCAAAAAAGTTCTAATCTTTTTCAGCAAGAAACAGTTTCAAGAACAATTTTATATCCTCATCAGCAGTGAAGGTTTTACCAGTCAAGGTGTTTTGTAAAGAATGAAACAAATCACAGAATCACAGAATGTTAGGAGTTAGAAGGGACCTCAAAAGATCATCCAGTCCAACCCCCCTGCCAGAGCAGGATCACCTAGACTAGGTCACAAAGGAAAATGCTAGTCTGATGAAGGCAGATCAGGAGAATATGGTAGATGGGGTAACATATCCCAGTCAAGCTGCAACTTTTGACGAGTGACCAAACTTGTGTGTGATCTAGTGTTATCATGGAGAAACAAACCACCCTTATGATTCACCAATTCTGGATGTTTCTGTTTGATGGTATAATTTAATTTATCCAGTTGATGACAGTACAGGTCCGAACTAATGGTCTGGTTCCCTGAAAGCAATGCAAAATACACAATACCTTTGAAATCCCATCAGACCAACAGCATCACCTTCCTTTGGTGAATATCTGCTTTTGAAGTGCTTTCAGCTGGTTCATCACGCTTGCCCCACCGTTGTTTTTGTTCTTCATTGTTGTAGACGATCTATTTTTCATGGCCTGTTATCATATGTTTCAAAAATATATCATTTTCTTCATGTTTCAAGAGAGAATTGCACATCTCAATGTGTTTACTGAGATTAATTTCTTTGAGCTCATGTGGTACCCAAATATCAAGCTTCCTAATGTATCCAAGTTGTTTTAAGTGGTTTTCTATGCTTGATTTTGATATGATTATCAGCAATCTCTCATATCATTAAACACTGACTGCATTTGATCAACTGACTGCCTTTATCAACTTTATCAACTTCAATTGACCTTCCCGAGTGTTGTGTATCTTTAACATCAAAATCTTCAGATCAAATTTAGCATACACATCACACAACTTTTTATGTGCTTGCACAGTGTTTTCTTCTTTTTCTGAAGTAATAAAGCAAAATCTGATAAAAATGTTCCTTTTGATTTTCCATCTTGAAATTGACACCAAACAAATAACTGTTAACAAAACAATGCAGTTTCTTCTTCTATAACAAGCTTGAACTGTCAGCTGTCAAGTTACATAATGAATTTGCAGTTTAAAATTAAATTAGTTACATTTCAAGACATGCATGTTCATCTCTTAAAAAACACAATACTTTTTGGCCAACCCAATATAATAAATACTCAAGGAAACATTATCTTTAAAAGAGAACATCAGGTTTATGATCACCAGGTGTAAAAGAAAGAAAAAAAAGCCAGCTTAATGAACCATTAAATATAAAATGGAAATATTAAATGAAGAACTAAATCTTTCCCAAGGGGTAATCACTACAAAAATTCCTTAAATATTAGCTTCTACCTAATAACACAATAAAGGAAAAGCCCTTGCATAAAAGAAATTACAGATTTTAATTCTCTACTCTGAAGGAAATCCTTAAATTAAATGGCTATTTCAATTTATTTTTAAAACAACAAGAATATGTCATGAAGAATCAAGTCCCTTATGGGACTGATCAAAATTGAATTTGCAGTTCCCTGTACTGTGCTGACAATCGTTTACAATAAAATCAGAATAAGAAAGGGAAATGGTCTGTGGGGACCACTGAGCCAGGTAATAGCTTCAGTATAACACAGTCACACAGCAGAAAGCAAATAAAAATGTAAATAGAATTCAAATATGGTTGGACTAGGCCTTACTTTGCTTACAGGCTTCTTGCTTGCAGCTTTTAAGTAAAATATCAGGAGTGACAAAACTAAGTACTCATTTGTGATGCTCAGGTATTTTATGTTACCAGTAATTTGTTTAAAATAAGATGAGGTTAAAACTATGTTAGGCAAAAGCAAGAAAATCAGCTTACAAACTACTTAAGTTTAAAATTGCAATGACATATTGGGAGCTCAGTGCAAAGCCATGTTATAACTTAAAATTTGTAGTTCTATTCTGTACATCTACAAACTTTGCAAATTATAACTACATTATCCCCTCTTACAAATTACAGACCTTGTAGGTACAACATAAAGAACAAGGAATGCTTCAAATCTTTAATTATTTTTACTTATCTAACAATAAATAAATATACGTATACCTGTGTAACACATTTTACACGAGCACAGGACAAAGACATGCTATACACCAGTATCAAAATGGCACTGATGTGAAAGAAATTTTCACAGTCACTTAATAAGCAAGATCCTGCAGAACATCTATGCTATAATTTGCACAAGTTTATCTCATTCAAAACAAGCAGCCAGTCCATGGTTACCACAGTAGTAGTGGTAGTGGAAGGGAACATCCACTGGAATTCACATGCATCTCTCTTCATTTCTTAAGAGAAATTAGCTAATTGGCTCCCACTGAGCACATAATTCCTTCTTTTTAAAGTTCCGGTGACCATACAGGATCCACTGAAACAATAAAATTAATGAGATCTGGACAACCGGATGTATATCCAGCCCAGAGTTCACATGTGCCTTTAAAAACCACTTTTGATTCAAGCCAGGCAGGTGAAGCTACGTCAGTGGAGACTATATTTATAGATATACAAATAATTAAAAATACTCACTGGAGCACGAACATGTAACATTCCTTTGTGGCAGATGAGTAACCACTGAACTACAGAGCTAATTTTTCACTTTGCTTCTGTCCCAATGAATATTAAGTAGCTATACAGACCAGAACAGCTGCAGCAGGCAAGTATAAGAGTTACACACTGCAAAATAAATAACCCACAAAACAGCAAACTCTCCTTAATAATCTGCTGTATTTTTAGACACTGTCCAAAAATCCTACATAAATGGCTACTGTACATGTACAACGCAGCTGATTTACAGTGAATCTCTATTGTGACCTGCTATGCACGTGCATTTTATAAGCACTTAAATAGTAAATATAAAACATTCTCTTCTGGAACTCCAGAATCAGCCGATCTCTGTCACAGCACTCCTCTAGGCTGCACAGACCCAAGTTCAAGCCCTTAATGCAAGCTGAGATTTGTCGATTTATTAATAATTGACACTACTTGTAACGATAGCTCTTTTAAGACTCAAAGTACAGTTAACTACACCTACTGATGACCTGTTTAACGTTAGTAAAAGCTTGTTTAACTACCAGTGTTAAAATCACTATCACAGAATCACAAAATATTAGGAGTTGGAAGGGAACTCGAAAGATCATCCAGTCCAACCCCCCTGCCAGAGCAGGATCACCTAGACTAGGTCACACAGAAATGCATCCAGGCGGGTTTTGAATGTCTCCAGAGAAGGAGACTCCATAACCTCTCTGGGCAGCCTGTTCCAGTGCTCTGTCACCCTTACAGTAAAAAAGTTTTTCCTCATATTCAGATTGAACCTCCTATGCTCCAGCTTGCTGCCATTGCCCCTGTCCTGTCATTGGCTGTCACTGAGAAGAGCCTGGCTTCTTCCTCCTGACAATCGCCCTTTACAAATTTATAAACATGAATGAGGTCACCCCTCAGTCTCCTCTTCTCCAAGCTAAAGAGACCCAGCTCCCTCAGCCGCTCCTCATAAGGGAGATGCTCCA
>NW_010197833.1:0-14911 GCF_000695765.1 Mesitornis unicolor | reverse complement strand
ACCCTCAGGCAGATCAACACTCCCTCCCAACTTAGTGTCATCTGCAAACTTGCTGAGGGAGCACTCAATCCCCTCATCCAGATCATTGATAAAGATGATGTTAAACAGGACTTGTCCCAAAACTGAGCCCTGGGGAACACCGCCTGTGACTGGTCGCCAGCTGGATTTAGTTCCATTCACCTCAACTGTCTGTGCTCGGCCATCCAGCCAGTTTCTGACCCAGCAAAGCGTATGCCTGTCCCAGCCATGCCCGGCCAGCTTCTCCAGGAGGATGCTGTGGGAGACGGCGTCAAAGACCTTACTAAAGTCCAGGTAGACAACGTCCACCCCTCGTCCACCAAGCAGGTCACCTCATCACTATGCTACCTACTTCACTATATGACACAGACATACTTTTCTGCTTCACTCCAGAAAAAGAACAGAAAGCAAAGTCTGTTATCACTTCCTGTCTTGCATGCAAGCAAGCAGCCACATGCTAAGGAAGGGGCTGAAGGTGAGGTTTCACCTTCCCTGCATGGACTCCACATGCACATTCTGACCTTCCTGGCAGGAGTGAAGCGGTTTGCTCTGAGCAGTAAGCCAGCTTTCATCTACTTCAGGATAAAAGCAATCACCTCCAGATAGCTGATAGGCTGGAAACTCAAATATTAGCTTATTGCTCAATAACCTCCTTGTGTTCCCAGACCCTACTCATGCCCTCGTGCTACATCAGATGGGGTGACTCTACGGTTTCAGAGAGCAGGGAAGTTCTGAGGGCTGTTACTTTGGCATATGTAACTTAAACACTGGGGCACAGCTTCAGACACCTCAGTGTAGGTATCTAAATATCTGAAATTTAACTAAGTGTCCAAACTTTCATTACAGTCAAGTGTGACAGTAGGGTCGGTTCAGCTGCCTAACCATAGGCTTCTAGTGACATTTGACATGCCTTAAGGTGTCTAGCAATAAATAAGGATTTTTTTTCTCTGCAGGAGCAAAATTCTCCTCCCAAGTTTATGCTTGCTGTACAATTGTTTTTCATAAATTTCTTGGCTTCATTCTCCCCTACTATAGGTGTAGTTATTTACAGGAAAAGTCAGTACTTTGTTTGTTAGTTAATAATGTATTACTAATGTAAAGTCGTTAATTATGTATTTTAATGTTTATTTGATTAATTCCAATTTGATGCAATTCTACCCTCTCTCACTTTCCCTGAAATAGACTATTGTAAATTAAAACCCATTCTGCAAGCATTTTTATGACTGAAGTAGTCCATACTGTTATGTTACAGTAGAGAACTGTGTTATCTTCTTGGGGAGAAATTAATGAATAAACCTTTTTTTGTTAGAGCATAGCACCCATAGATTAAGCTTAAAATTAGTTAAAACATTCTATTCCTTTAATCTTTCTTTGTAAATCACAATTTAAACCTGTCATAAGGCTGAGAAAAGTCTATTGAGCAGTCTAGTCTAATCCCTGGCCCCTAAAGCAGAATCAGCCATATCATCTAAAACATAATTCTTGGCAGCTGTTGTCTTGTCCAGATTGTTTCTAAGAACTGTGGACGCAGAAACTCCCCAAAAGTTTAATCAAAAGTACTTTAATGTTGTCATTGGAAGATATTTCCTCACATTCAGCCTAGACTTTCTTTGCTATAGTATGAAACCATTAGTTTTTATCTACTACATGATAGAGTACAGATAACCACTGTCTTCTATGTAGATGTCAACTATGTTTTTGACATAATAGCATAATTCTTCCCTAGGTTTCTCATTTTAAAGGAAATAGGGTTGTCCCTTTTTTTAAGCTACACGTTTAGATTTCAGAGCATATTTTTGGTCTCTTTTTTTTCCTAATTTGTCCTTCTCTTTCTCCAAGTAAACTACCCAAAACTGAACACAGTTCTCCAGCTCACCAGTGCAAAACACAGGAGTTTCCATTCACAAATCTTCCTATCTTTCTGTTTAAGAATCCTACAGTGACAGCTGCCTGTCTCACAACAGCATGAAACTGCTGACTTCTGTCAGCTTTTGATCCACTGTTACTCCCAAACTTTTACTACAGAACATATTCATTGCAAGTGATCCCCCGTTCTGTCTTCCGCTGCTTCTCCCCAATTAAATGTGGCACCTTGCATTTGTTCTTACTGAATAGCATGTTTTTCAGACTTTGTCTCCAACTTGTCATTATTTTGAGTTCTCTCTTTCAACAAGACTTGACTTGCCGATGGATTTTCTTTCATTTTCTTAACAGAGAGAATAAAAATAGTGTGTGAAAACTTTTCCACATGTACTTGAAAGTCTAAAAGGCTACAGAAAATGCCGTCTTTGAAACAGTACTAAACATCCATTTGAAACTACCAATTTTATACTGCCTTCTTCTGTTGTAATTCAATCTTCTTTCAAACTCCTACAGTTTGTCAGCAATCAGTTTCCCAAATTCTGAGTAAGCAGGAAGCAGGCATCCACAGTTCTGTGAAAATGCAAGCTTTCTATAGCCCCTGCTCATAAGGGAATTATACTTTAAATTTGTACTTCACAGTTCTTTTTCTAATGTGTGAGCACTTCATAAAGTATAAAAAAATCTAAATTAACACACATGTACACTGATCACTGTGTTACACAGATGTAAACCAAAATAGTAGTTAGCTGGGTACGAACAAAAATACGTTTATGAAATAACTTGGACATTATTGCCACTAGGAGAAATAATTAAGTGACGGCAAATAAACATAGGCTGAGACAAGAATCCATGAACACAAGTACACACTAAAAATGTACCATTTAAGAGAAGACTGATGTAGTGAAAATCACTATTACAGAAGCCCATTAAATCCCTGTGTATATATATATCTCCCAGGAACGCCTGTTGCACAGCGTACATGTATGCAAATAAGTATCTAAAAGATAAGAATGAGATACAGTAGAAGTAAATCTCTCTAGAATGATAAAAGACTTGCTTGCACTCAGAAATAAAACTCAGGATTAATAATGAGGTTTTTAAGTATTAATCTAAATCCCCAGATTTCTGCACTTACAACAGCCACTTAATGCTGGTTTTTTATGTATCTACAGACATACTGGGTCCAATCCTAAATTATACTAGCATACTGTTTATCCTGCTTTTGTATTATAAACGAATCAAAATACCATTTAAAGAGATGATTTCTGAAGTTAATAAGGTTTGTATAGCAGCTTTGCTCAGACCAATCAGTGGGTATAATAATTTTCCTGCGTAATTACAATTCCCTACTTCCTGAACCCATAGGAGAAGATAAATGTAGCTGTGGGGAAGGTCTGCAGAGCAACAGAGACTGAGGAGTGTAACTCTGCTAAAGCAGAGACATTTCTGAGACCCTCATCCCTCAGTACAACAACAGAGTGACAGTCAGGTCTCTTATTCTGTCAACTTTTTCTACATGTAATAGAATCATTCAATTTCATTCTGTTGATAAGAGCTGAGATTCACAGATATTAGGATTTTAGCTTATTTACATCACACTTAATATATAAGGGATTATGGAGCAGAGAAAGAGGAAAATGTTGGAACTTCAAAGTAGCTCTCCACATTGCAAGTTATCTAGAGGGCAACATAACATTTGAAGCCGTTAAGTGAGATACAGCATCTCTTGCTGAAAAAGTTTTCTGATCTTCAAACGATTCTTCAGAAAACTCCGCAAATGGAAAACAACAGAATCAATGCCAGGGCAGATTCAGTTTTACAAGGATGATCAGATAGCCTATTATTTCTTATGGCTTAGCATGCTACCAGAAAAAGCAGCTTGGAAGATTTCAACACATTTTCTAGTTCACAGAATATTTTTTTGCTACTGACTAAAACTTTACTATATTTAAATGCAGTAATTTTACTGTTACCTCAAACATACAGTGGTTTGACTTCACTTAGGTTAAAGTGGACATTGATCTATGGCATAGAATAATTTCACAGAACAACATGAAACTGCATCAGGAACATAAGATTCAATATACTCCAGAACTTAAATCAAAGGCATTAGAGCTCTTCTAAACTCTACGAAAAGTGTCAGGAAATGCTGTATTGAAGAATGCAGTTAATTACCTCTCTCTCACAGAGGCATGCTTGCTAAGTCTGCTGTTTTGGTGACAGGTTGCCACATTCATAAAAAATTCACAGTTCCATATTTTTAAATCAATTGCACAGTAGAAACGTTGCCAAATATAGTAGCACAAAGAAAAGCCCATTTGCTTTCAGTCTCTACAACCTAATTATTATCACTAAGCTTTCCATTCAACCAGACAAGCTGCTATCTTGCTCTATGTCATACGTCACCACTTTTTAAAGGGTTATGAGCTTTTTATGTGGAAAAATAGTGAAGTGACACAAGATCTGCTATTCTGTTGCAGAGAGCTCCATCCCACTCCAAATCCTCAGATTGTCAGACAACTATTCAATTCCACTCCAAGTTATTACCAACTGTAGGGATTTTTTTTTCCTACCCCAAAACCGGCACTGCATTGCAATTATACATGGATTGACCCTGGTGGCACTTTTTCCTCTTCTTTAGAGGTATTGACAAGGGTCAGTGTGAACTTTGAGTAACACCTAGGAACTGTGCAAAAAGGAATGTGGTGTGTGTGTATGAGCGTGTATATAGGTCTACAGCATATAAAACAAAGGTTAAAAAAGCATTTGTTTTTACGGTTAACACTAGTATGGAGATGTTGCAGCAATCCCTATACAGCATTCCACATCTTTTTCTCTGTTATTATTAAGATAATAAATACTAAAAATGCAGAGATGTGTAAGAACATTGTCCTATCAAAATAACTGTTTTGAAACATGCTTATGAAACAGTTTAAGTTTTCTAGTCACTTTGCCAAGGGAAAAATGGTTTATTGCTTTCCATAGCATATCCCCCTCTTACTAGATTAATATCTTATTTAACTTTGCTCTCATCTATCCTTCTGTTCCCTTACCATGCCTCAAAGGTACTAAAAAGAAACAAAATTCATAATGGAAAAGACTGTGAAACAGCTCAAAACGTAAGGAAAAAACTGTAACAGTACTTGCTAGGAAGCAGTACACAAGTGGTGCAATTTGCACTATGTAGCTTGATGTGTCCTAATAGAGATGGTATTTTTGCAACATTTGAAAATTGTCGATAGTTACTGTCAGCAGCCAGCACTTACCACAGTATAGAACCACAGGATTTTAACAAACATTAGAAGATGACAAAGATATGTCAATGTATATCTATATTTAATCTCATTAAAAGACAGATGCATGTGCATTCAGTCAACAGATAGTCAGTCAGGTGCCTCATTTCATGAAGTCAGCCTAAAGTACTTAGTCATCCTCAAGTACTCAGGATCTCTAGACCGCATTTACTACAGAGAGAAAACGCACCTCTCCAGAGGCAGATACAGATTACATATTTTAACCACCTTCCTCTTTCTACTGTATATGACAGAAACTGCAAGAAAACATTAGCTAGTTGCTCTGTTTGGATCCAGTTCATCTCTTTTAGGCCAAGGCATCCAACCTCAACAGACTTCAAAAAGAGGCAGGTGACAAGAGTGGCAAAGTCCAGGACATCTGCTCCCCTCCATGCATGCCCCAGCAATACCCTTCATGCTTCCTAGGTAAGCAGAGAGAGGTCTGTCCAGTTGCCAAAATAGCAGGAGAAGTAATCACACTCCTAACTACACAGCCCAGCCTCAGCTAAACATAAACGAAATGCCTAAAGATTTGGTGGTGAACACTGAGATTACTGTCATACAGTAATCAGCTTTGAAAGGACCTTCAGGAGGTCTCCAGTCCAAACTCCTGCTCAAAGCAGGGTCAAAAATGAATTCAGATCAGGTACGATGTCTTATTATGCTCCTAGAGGTCAAATTAAAAAAAATATCAGCAGCATCTTTTATGGTTTCTGAATCTAAAATCATCTAGCTTGAATTTTAGTTTGCAACCGTAGGAATTCTTCAAAAATAAATGGTGTGTTCAGCAGCATATTTTTCCATAAATAACTACTTCAGGGTTAAACAAGGCTTTAAATCTAAATAATACCATAATTGCACGGAGTATTCTCTCTCAATTATAATTCTTTACATAAAAGGAAATAAAAGACAAAAGTACTAAAGTATGTACTTCAAAAATATATTAAGAGTATAAGGTATATAAAATATTTATACTTTAAGGTACATGCCTTGAAAAATATTTGTTTAAAAGCAAATGAAGAAAGAAAGAGAGTGGGAGAAGTAATGGGTGTTCGACTACATATTTGGGAAGGATGGTTTGCGTTCCTGCAACAAGAACTGCTGACATGTTTCACCAAAAAAATTAAGAACTGTAATTGTCAAGTAGCCCTGAAACCATCCCTCTACAAGGAGGACACGTTAGCACGAGGCTACAGAGGCAGGGTCCTTTCTCTGAGTCAGTGCATCTTCAGTTCCTTTCTACACTCTAAAATGGCATTACTGGGAGAGTGAAAAGTGCATATGCCTCACATTAGCTACTGAATTGGTGTTTCAGACACCCTCCTGGACTGGCAGGTGATACAAATCAAATCTTTTTACAAGACGAGGAAGGGCCTAGAACCCACATCCCGAGTGACTGCGCAGGCTGTACCTGAGGGAAGCACAGCCATTTCTCCTCAAAGGCTTGCGAGTATCCCTGTCTTCCAGGGAGAGCTCACCTATGGGAAAGATGTACACTGCATGCACTCTGAAAATACCCAGCTGAATGAGCCCCTCTGGACATAAAAGCGACAGAAATTTAGTTTCTGCATCCTGATTTCACTTAATTTCACTTAAATGTCACTTAAATCTCATTCTTGTGAAGACTGAGAAACCTCAGGATTGCACAAGTATGTTATCTAGATACCCAAGGGGTTTTTTTTGCATTTTTTTTTCTCAAAGTTTGGGAAAGGAGGTGTTAAAACACCAAGGCAGAGAGTACAGCCCTCATTTATGGAAAGTACAGTTGGTTACTGAGCTACACAGAGTCCACAGGCCTAGGTCAGCAAACAAATACAACAATATTATAGCATTAATGTTCCAAGACGAGAGAGAATATACAGAAGTTGGAAGGAAGAATGAAGGCAGAGGAGAGGGAGGGAGAGATCTCTTTGCACATTTTACCGCTGATCTCCTGATCATGACGCCCTTTGACAGCTGTGTTAGGCAGGCTAAATGGCAACACTCCCAGAAGGCAGAGAGCAACTGCAACTTGTTTTTAGCACTAGACAGCTTAAATTTAAAAAAAGGAAGGCTTTAGAACCCTAGAGTCAACTTTGCTGCCCATTTTATGACCCCAGGCAGTTGTTTTCATTCTGGTAATCATTTTAGCTTCACAGGTTAGAAACAAGAGTCACCAGAAGAACAGCTTCCTAAGTCTGTACAAAATTATCATCTTATCCTGTCCAACCAAGCGGTCATTAAGCCCATATGTACACATTAATAAAAAAACGACAAGACTGTAGGGCTTTAACCTCAACACATGTGAACTCCATATCCCTTTCTATCACATGCAACCTATACTATTGCTACTATTTCTCACATCTTCCCAGGTCCTGATGAATTTCTGCATCAACTCATGTTTTATTCAGAGAAAACTGAATAGCATGCAGGGTCATTGTTAAAAGGCAATCCCACCACCAGCCCAAATAACTTTTAATTTATCAGATAGCTTCCTATTTAGGCATTGGAACAACTGTCATTCAAGCTCCTTTTTTTTTTTTAAATCCTTTTTAGGAACTCAGAATTGTTGTTTTTAGAAACTCAAAAGCTTACAAAACTAGATTCCAAAAATTAATCTCAAAAAAACCCTACATAAGTATTTCTGTTAGAACAGGACAAAGAGCACAGCAGGCAGAAATACTGGAATAACAAAATTCCTCTTTTGTAGCACTCCAGGCAATAATTTTGCATTTCAGTATTATCCAAACTAAAAAAAGTTCAAGAGGAATGCCAAGTTACAGGTTCGCAATTCAAGCAAAGTATCTTACTAAAACAGTTTCTTTTTCTCAAATATAATTTTTTAAAGGCACAAATTCCAAAAGCAATGCAGTTTCTAATCACCTGCACAGTACCCCTCTTGAGAGCATAAAAGCATAAGGAGAAACTAAAAATTAACAGATAAAATTTATTACATGCATAAACTAATCGAAGATGAAAATCAAGAAAAGTATTAACAAGTTTGGAAACAAGAAGCAGAAAGCCACACCTTGAAAAGCAGCTGCATTACGAGATATTAAAAATTTTAACGTAGCGCTTGATGTTTGAAGCACTTGCTGTATATCTTGCTTTGCTGCAGCCTGGTATCTTTCTTCCATCTTTTTAGTACAGCATGTTGGATTTTTAGAAGTACAAACCTGGAGATCAGCCCCTAGAGAAAGAGATAATTACATTGATTACTCCAAACCAGAAGTATGCAATACACAAACACATAGAAATAAGAGAACATTTTTTTTTTAACATAGGTATAGACATACAAAAGAAATACACAGTTTTAAAGACATCTGACTTCGTTAAACAAAAAATAGAAGGGGATACTTACTAAAATTGTGTGGGAAGAGTAAACTTGTTACAGTTAATTCATGTAATATAATTTCCCTGACACTGTAATCTTATTCCAGCTGTGACTATTGCTAACTAAGGTTGGTAAAATATATTGGATATGCATTGTACATCATTGTACATGTGGTAGATGCCTCATCTCTGGAAACATTCAAGGTCAGGCTTCATGGGGCTCTGAGCAACCTGATCCAGTTGAAGATGTCCCTGCTCATTGCAGAGGGGTTGGACTGGATGATCTTTAAAGGTCCCTTCCAACCCAATACATTCTATGGTTTTATGATGATCCAGAATACTGAACTGCTGGGCCAGCTCATAGCTGGCACTCTTGTTCCTTCATAAATCCTAGACTGGCAACTATCCTAACAACTGCTAAATATTAGAAACACATCAGTGGAAAGGGGTTTATAATAGTCTCATATTAACTTTTATATGGAGCAGTCCTAAATTCCAGTCTAATCTCTCTTACTGTGTCTTTCTCCAATGTCTAACATTCCCATGTATCTGTCACGCCAACTGTCTACTTCACTAACAAGTTGGGAGATGTTCCTAGAAAGGAGCATCTTTCCAAATTTTGGGCACCCTGACATTCAAGAGGGCCAATTCAGTACTGTTTTAACAGCTGTCTGTTTCATCTTTTTTATACATAACTGGAGCATAATCAAGCATGAAAATATCTCATTCATCTTCCTTGCTATCATGTGATATTTAAAAATTTTTTTACACTGTATCTAAACACTGCTTTCTAAAATGAGGAAACAAACATTTCACCAAAGAAGAAATATGTGAGAATTTAAATTATATTAAAACAAAATGTAGTGGTACAATCCAAATTCTGTTCTCAGATACGCTGTTTCATTGATAGGCATCACAAGATTTCTAGCAAATATAGTGAGAAACATTTTTTTTATCTGCTCTGGATATCTTTTATCTGGACTAAATTCTAATTCTGTGGTTGTGTGTATATGTATCACTCTCTCTTCAGGTAAAAACAGAAGATCATGATCAGAAGAAAATATAAGTTCAAAACTCAAAACTTAAATCCACATTGTCCTTGCCTTTATACTCGCTTTCAGCTTTCAGATCACTCTTTGTACTTAATCTTTTCTTTCCCTGTCATTAAACCTACAAGATTTAACATTTCTTTAAAATCTTTTTTCCCTATTTTTCTCTGGTAAATCATTCTAAGATGGTATCAATATAGTGTACAGATACCTGTCTTTACAATACTAAACAGAAGTAATTTGAGTCCCATGACAAATAAACACATTTCCCTTTCTAATTGCAGATAATATAGTCCCAGATTTGCCGAATGTTTCCTTCTGGCATTGCTGGTTTCCATCTTCACAATTCCTGGTCTCTCTACCCAAAAGCACGTGTGGAAGGAGGATACATCTGAACCTTCAGTATTAAATAGTACAGAATTTCTCCTAATTTTTAAAGGATATTTTCTGCTTCATGCTTTAAGTCATATGATATAACTTTTCAGGCAAAACTAATTCATTGTAGTGAGAAGTGCTGCTCAGGAATTGATATAATTTCCTATTTATGAAGACAAAAGTTTGACTCCATATACACAAAAACAGTTTACTGTCCGTGGTAAAAATGTGTGCCTAGAAATAAATCCATTTCAAAGACATAAGCAGCAGTAAATATCATTGTGTTAAAGGAAAAGCAGTAGATACTTTAAGAAATCCTACTACAGGATTCACAAATCAGAGACTGCCTTCATGGTAGCATGAAAAAGTAAGAACATAACCTCTGGATGTGAAAATGAACTAAGGCAAGTGATGTCCCTGTAAATCTCTTTGAAGTGATTTCCAGTAGCAGGCTAACAAACTGCGATTAATACACCTACAAGCTACAATTCAGGAAGCTGAACACCTTCACTATCACTATCAACAGAAAGTTAAAACTCTATTCTAATGCAGGTATGAATCACTGAACTTCTCCAAGTATTAAGAAATTTTATTTTTTAAGTGTTATGTTATTGCTACAAGATATCTTTTTCCTCATACAGTTTAATATTTTTGAAGGCTATTTATCCTTATCATTTATTAAGAAATAGAATTTCCATGCTCTTCAACACGTACATTTTTACAGCTTACAGACTAAGTAACTTCTCCTGGCTGGTTGCCTTTACAAATCTCCTGCCACATGAAAACTTTAATATTCCATCTTCTGACATTGCAATTCAGCCAAAGAATGAAAATAAAGCTGCAAAATTAAGGTGGGCTATTAAATTATCTATTTATTAGCCACTCAAGTATTTGTTATGCATGCCAGAGAAAGTGACTAGTGTCAGAGCCAGCCTTCAACAAAGTTGCTTGCCTCCAAGCAATGTTAATGAGCATCTTAAAATAATTTTTATTATGAGTATTTAAAATACAGTTCACCAGTGCTCTACAGTCTCAGAATCCATATGGATAGCTATACACATCCTCCCTCTCCACCATCTCCACTGCACGCCCCATGTCTCCCCAAGCCAGATATTAATCCTTTGGCCGCACAGACTTCAACCTCCCAGTCCACAGCAAACTGAGCCCCCTGCACTGTTGACCATCCCACACAGCATTCCAACATGCCCAGTCATAGACACCACATTCCTTCTCCCCCCCCCAGCATACTGAAAACTTCTCTCCTCTTACATCACTTTTCCTCACAAACAATAGCATGCCCTCCAATAGTCCAAATCGCAGCCCAGAATAAAACAAAGTCGACCTAGAAACTGCTACATCATGTAAGAGCCATATAATGCAGATTAGCTGCTCTGGGAACAGGTAATTGCTGCAGTGCAGCTGAAACTCCATTTAAAAAAACTGGGGAATGAGTAGTTGTGGGAATGGACCGAATCACGGGACATGAAGCAACCACTTCAGACGGTTGTGCTAAAGGCTGGCCACATCTAGGATTTAAAACTGGCAAAGCTGGAACTCAAACTCCATAAATTTGTTTTTCTGCAACCTATAGCTGTAGCTCTTAGGACATTTGTTTGAAAGTTAAACCCAGGGCAGTGGTGATGGCTTCAGGAAATTTTGGTTCTGGAAAGAGACAGCAGGTTACCCAAGGGAACAGATTAGTGGTGCAAGACTCAGATCAAGAAATGTAAGGATTAAAGCTACGTTAATACTACCTGTTCCAGTAGTGAGTTTTGCTGCATGCACATAAAACACATATAACTTGAGGTGCATTAACTGTAATGCAAAACATATCTAAATTTATATGTTTAAGGAAACAAAACAGTGCAAGTTTCTATTAATCTGTTTAAATCATCTTGCTCATTATTAAATACATTTGCTGTCATACTGAACACTAATTAAGTTAAATATTAGCTACAGTAAATGAGACTTTTTAAATAACATACTGTTAGAAAAGCAAGCAGCAAACTGGACTAAGATACCACCCACCTACAAACAAATTAAAGGAATGATAAATAAGCCTGCAGCAGTATTTACTCATCATACCAGAAACATCTATCCACAGGTATAACACACGGTTCTCTCTCTCCCATTTTATTTTTTTTTTTATTCTCAATGAGTTTATCACTCAGAGAGTATCACAGTACAAGACAAGCCAAGGTATAGTCTACAGTATGCCAGCAGCAATATACCTGACAAACAACAAGAAAAAAAGTGTTTATACTGATAGCAATATTCACAGTATTGCATTACAACAGCCTTTTTTCCTTTTTTGGTTACTGAATATCTTCCACTTGTAACAAAAAACAGCTCACTACTGTCAAAAAAAAGGCAGAGAGCTACTTAGTCGTGTAACAGACACTGTAAAAGAAAGGAACCATGTAATTAAGTTGTATGGACACATTCCAATGCCATACCAATTTCAGACTTACTGTATTCTTTTTTCCCTTTAGGTTATTTTCTGAAAAGGTTTACTTATGTTTATTTATTTTAAAATAGATTCTATATTTTTTTTATTATTTTTGTATATGATTTCTCTTTACTGACCTTCAAACAAAACAGCAGAGCTCTCAAAAAGAAAGAATTAGTCATATAACCTTATCTAGTAGCATTTGTCTATTGGTCTCACATTGACAAACCAAGCAATTTTACAGTTCTTTACACTACTTGTTTTTTCTTAAAACTCCAATTCTGCTCTTCCAGAAAAGTCTTTTGTATTCATAAAGAAGTTTCTATCTAACACAACTTATGAAGAAAAAGTGCAGGGGGAACGGAGGTCACATCTGATACTGCAAATCTAAGACAGATTGCTTAACCCACATGCATGAGTTTTGAGGTGTCTGGTACATCATCATTAATACTTCTAGTCAAATTTACATTTGGTAACTATTATATCCATTAATTTAAATATAGCTGAATTGGGACTCTACAATGGAAATATCCTATTAAGAGGATATTTTTTTCCTATAAGATGACTTCAAGAAATAGAAGCTGAATGGTTAGGCACAAATTCATCTTTTCATCAGTTCATCTAATCAGACTAACATCTCGATTAAATTATGAACTCCTATGCTGCTGAAATCTCTACGGCTATTAGAAATTTTACTATATGGTACACGTTCTCAAGAAACAAGCTCAGCACCTACTTAAGAGACTGACACAGAAACTAACTCAGAACAACCCTGAGCATGGCTTTCCCTCAAAGCTCCATCAGTTTCATAGGGACAGAAATACTGAACATATTATTTAATTTCTAGATATCCAGAAGATAACCCACTGCTCCTGTATTATGATAAAAAAAGTCTCTCCACTCTTCCTGCAATGTACTCCCTCAGTTTACCATTAGTGCTGAGATTCCTCGTGATGGCTTTGGCTTCCAAATCCTTTTATTTTACCAAATGGTGGAAGCAATCGCTCTCAACATGCTCCTCTTGCTTCTAGTTTCACAAAGCAGCCCATGAACCCCAATTCACTTACCTCCTGTACCTCCTTTTCAAAAATACTTAATGCAATTATATATTTATATAAAAATACAAATATTTATTTTCTAGCACAATTCTCGGTAATTTTTGTACTTCTTGATTGCATAAGTTTTAAGTTTAATATGCCTAACTATACATAATTCCTTCCTAGCCTCAGAAAATTTTAAGTACTATTATAAGAGCCCAACAAATCCGTCAGATTAAGAAACAGCAGTCATTTGAACTAGAATTAAATGACAAAAAGGAGGATAAATTAAACTAGATTAATTTTCCTAAGCATTGGGACTTTCTTGCATTCTTCCTCACAAGCCAAAAACATGATTACGAAGAAAACAGAACTATGCAGTGTCATACTGAAGACTTGCACAACTTTGCTACGCTTTTCACAACTTGCTTCTCTGTGGTGATGGAGTGTCCAACACACACATTTTCCAGAGATGAACTTAGACAAAAAGTTAGCACATAAATATGGGATACATTTTGAAGGCTACAAACAGAATTAATGAATTAATGAAGCATAAACAATCTTGAGAAAAACTTAGAAGGTTTGACAGTCAATCTGCAGGTGGAAGATAATGAATGCACTCAAGTTTGTTTTTTGAGGCTAGGTTAGCTATTTTAGTATAGCTAAAGTGAAAAGCATTAAGATGGATAATTTAAAAAACTTAAAATTAGACATTTCTGTATTTAACATCATCGACAAGAATTTAGATTTCCTAGTTGTTCCCTAGGGGCATATATACAGAGACTCATCATGGTCTTTACGGAATAGGTCTATGATCTTAAATACTAGTCTGAAATATCAATAAAATTTGAAATCTCAAATATATCTTTTTTATAGTAGCACAAAAGTGCTTCCATGGTATTCAAAGTATTACAAACAACTATTGTGACTTTCTCTATGACATATGTCATTGGTTTGTTAAATGAAGAAGCAAGGTTTGTAAGTGGCTGGAGTAAGTTTGATTCAAATGGAGCATAGACATTGCCTTAATTTTTCTTATTATTTTTTTTAATATAATATTCATAAACATTCTTTGCTTTTTTTTTTCTTCAGGCCATCAAATCCACACTGTCCAGTAAACTCGATTATCCTTTTCCTCCACCTGGCTGGAGGCAGGGCCCCTCTAATGATCCTGGTCGACAGGAGCAGCCAGTCTCCTACATTGGTTCTCTCTGGCAGTGTTATTTTGCAGTTCCTGTACTCTGGCGAGAAAAACGGCAGTGGGTTTGTTGTGCCATCTATCCATATTCTCACCATAGTCAATCAGGGTGTACCACAGAGAACTTCGTGTTGGGTACTCCCTACCTTGAGCCGATCTTCTGGGAAAGCATCTGTTCCTAATTGCTGAAACATGGATCCATTCAGAAGAACAGGTATCGCTTTCTCTCTCTCTTGGGAACAGCTTATCATTCAGCTCGTCAAACTGGGTTTTCATATCAGCCTTATCAGTTTTGATATTGGTTTTGATGTCCTCTA
>NW_010197832.1:1435-3064 GCF_000695765.1 Mesitornis unicolor | reverse complement strand
TTTAGTGGCCGGCCCACCCCTAAACCACAACAATCAGTTTTCTGTTTTGCTTGATAAGCAGAGTAAAGCATCTAGCACTGTGCAGAATAAAACAGTTTCTCCCTCTATTTTTGTCTCTCAAAGCTCAAAAGTACCAATTCAGCAACAGATCGCATATAAAAAGTATCCATCTTATCAGTGAATTCCTCAGCTAGTTATTTAAGAATTACACTACATTTATTTAGGCTGTTGTGTCTGCTCCAAAATACTGGTGGATTTGAGCAGGTTTTAATTATTGAAGAGATATACCAGAGCAGAGAAGTAAAGCAGTCATAATCTGAACCTAGACAGTATTATTCCCTTTACAGTTTGGCAGTGTGTTTGAATTTTCAAAGAATGCCCCAAGTGTCATAATTTAAACAATTATGTTTCATTAAAGAATTAAACAAACTATTGTGGAAAAATCAATTTGATTTTTTCAAGAAATAAAAACCATATGATATGCAAATATTTGGAGATTATCCGTTTAGTATTCAACCAGTTCATATTATCTGAGCAAACAAAAATAGTTGATGGATAAATGAGCTGATAAATTAAGAAAATTATGGAATAGTTTTCAGGATGTCTTCTTTCTGTAATCAATGCCATATAGGATCAAACATACCAATTTCCTAAGGTATAGTTGAGACTTTGAGTGCATATGTCTTTGAAATTAAGGGGTGCATGCTTTCCTTTAATGTTACTTACTCAGTGAACTACACTGCTCACGTGTAACAAAGGATTACAGTCATGATGTTAAACCTAGTGAGGTCCTAAATCAATTCTTTGTTTCTGTGGTATCAGAGTAGGTGTTTTGTACACAGTGAACGGAACACCTTTAAACCATGCTGTGTCAAATTAGAACTTTCACAGACAATAATATTCATTCTGCTGGGGCAAAGAGGGATGAACAACAGTGAAGCAGATATGGTGTAACCTCTCTGAAATCCGTTTCAGCCGTAATCATCTGAAATTAGAGCATATAATCTGATTTATCAGCTAATATAACAGCAAACTCTTTGTTAACTCTGGAAAATACAATTTCAAGGAGATTAATTATAATGTAAACTATGTTCAATGTTATTATTTGGTTATCATTGCCATCATATGTGCATCATCTTCATAAATTCACATGAATTATTATTCAAAGAGGCAGAAGTCCTGGGAGGCAGTCCTGAAGGGAGGTAATCCTGAAGGGAAGCAGTCCGGAAGGGCCAGAGAGCTCTGTCTGGAGCTCAAAAAGAAGAGGAGAGTTTATGGTCTTCAGAAGAAGGGGCAGGCAACTCAGAAAGACTGCAGGGTTGCTGCGATGATGTGCAGGGAAAATATTAGAAGGGCCAAAGCCCAGCTAGAACTCAATCTGGCTAGTGCTGCTAAAGACAATAAAAAATATTTCTATTAATAAATTAGCAACAAAAGGAGGACTAAGGACAGTCTCCACCCTTTATTGGATGTGGAAGGAAACATAGTGATAAGGAATGAGGAAAAGGCTGAAGTACTTAACGCCTTCTTTGCTTCTGTCTTTAGCAGGAAAACCAGCAGTACTCTGGGTACCAAGCCCCCTGAGTGGAAGGACAGGAATGGGAAGTACAGTGAAGCCACTATAATCCA
>NW_010197832.1:0-895 GCF_000695765.1 Mesitornis unicolor | reverse complement strand
TTAAAAACCGGCTGGATGCCCCAGCACAGAGAGCTGTGGTGAATGGAACTAAATCCAGCTGGCGACCAGTCACACACGGTGTTCCCCAGGGCTCAGTAGTTGGGCCACTTCTATTTAATAACTTTATCAATGACATGGATGCGGGAATTGTGTGCACCATCAGTAAATTTGTAGATGACACTAAGTTTGGCAGGAGTGTTGATCTGCCTTAGGGTAGACAGGCTCTACAGAGGGACCTGGATAGGCTGGATTGATGGGCCTAGGCCAATTGTACGTGGTTCAACAAGGCCAAGTGCCAGGTCCTGCACTTGGGTCACAACAACCCCATGCAATGCTACCAGCTTGGGGACGAGTGGCTAGAAAGCAGCCTCGGGATGGAAGACCTGGGGGTCTTCATCAACAGGTGGCTGAATATCAGTCAGAAGTGTCCCCAGTTGGCCAAGAAGGCCAATGGCATTCTGGCTTGCATCAGAAATAATGTGACCAGTAGCAGGTGGGAAGTGATTTTGCCACTGTATTCAGCACTGCTGTGGATGCACCTCAATTACTGTGTTCAGTTTTAGGCCCCTTGCCCGAAAAAAAAAAGGTGATTGAGATGCTGGAGCACGTCCAGAGAAGGGCAAGGAAGCTGCTGAAGGATTTAGAGCACAAGTATTATCAGAAGTAGTTGAGTGAGCTGGGGTTTTGGAGGATCAGTCTCTTCTCCCATGTAACTAATGATAAAACAGGAGGAAATTGCCTCAAGTTGTGCTGGAGTTGAATATTAGGAGGAATTTCATTACTGAAAGGGTTGCTAAGCACTGTAACAGGCTCCCCAGGGAGGTGGTTGAGTCACCATCCCTGGAAGTTGTTGAAAGACTACTTGATGTCATGCTTAGGGACATGGTCTAGTGGT
>NW_010197831.1:637-902 GCF_000695765.1 Mesitornis unicolor | reverse complement strand
AGCCAGGAGCCCGTTGGTGCCCAACCGGAGGTGGCACCGCGCTCCCCAGGGGCTGGCCCCGCACAGGGGCTTACAAACCCTGGTTATGAGCCAGGAAAAGGGGAAGGGGGGGCACCAACAGGGCCAGCAGGAGCAGGAGAGCTGGCCCAGGGGACTTGGGTTGCACAGACCCTGCAGCATGCGGGGCACCCCCAACCCTCCAGGAAGGGGCGGTAAATTTGGGGTCGAAGGCAGGCGCCGGCACCGCCCCGGCCTCACCTGCTTG
>NW_010197831.1:0-204 GCF_000695765.1 Mesitornis unicolor | reverse complement strand
GGGCTTGGTGTGAGGCTTAGACCCCAAAAAAAGGTCAGAGCTCACCTGGTGACCTGCGTGCGGGTGTTGAAGTCCAGGGCCCTCATGGACTGGAGCACTTCCACGCAGCCCATGTACTGGGGAGAGAGGGGTCAGCCAGCTGCACCCTGAGCCCCCCACCCCACAGTGACCTCCCACCACCCCCAGGGGGGTCCCCAAACCGCC
>NW_010197830.1:453-801 GCF_000695765.1 Mesitornis unicolor | reverse complement strand
ATCTGTTTATAGGATTGAACGCTACGCTGTTTTGTCAGGTTACGTTGCATCCTCTTTTAGAGGAACCGTGAAGGTAAAATAGTTTTGTGACAAATGATTTAGCCGCAAACAGGATTCCAATGAAAGTTTACAGTTTATTAAGTGAGTGAAGGCAAGCAAACAGCGCTGGGTGCGTGGGGACAGAATGTCCCGATCCTGTTCTGATCCCTCGACACGCACACCGTACAGGTCTCTTTTCGGGTTTATATTTCTTTACCTAATACATATTCATGGGATTTTGCAATATGCTTATACATATGCATGACCTATCCCCGCTTCATATTATAATTAGCTCTCCTCCCATCTCCA
>NW_010197830.1:0-305 GCF_000695765.1 Mesitornis unicolor | reverse complement strand
ATTTTCTTTCTGGCACCTTATGGGTTTTACACAACTATATACTCCGTTCTACTTGTTCTCAATCTGTTCTCCGTACAAGGACAGCTAAAATAGCCCCAGAGGTCCCATCTTCCCTATGTCCTCCACATTATTTTAACACGAATCAGACTGACACATCTCACAGTTTTATGTACACTCGAAGTGATCCGTGGGATGCAGAATTCTGTCCGTGATTGTTAGTAATTTAAACTTTCATACCTGATATACCATTTTGGATGGGATTGGAAGTGTGGCTTCACAGAACCACAGAACATTAGGGATTGGAA
>NW_010197829.1:1493-1727 GCF_000695765.1 Mesitornis unicolor | reverse complement strand
GGCATCCCCTGCGGTGGATGCTGCATCCTGATAGTGCCCCCCCATCCCTCCCCCCTCACTCACCCAGTACCCTCTGATTTGGGGGTGGAGGAACCCGGACGTCTGGGTTCGATCGCAACACAAGGCGAGACATCCCCCCCAGCCCATCGATACTGCCTCAGTTTCCCTCTGTCTCCCCTTCCCACTCCAAGCCCTATATGACAGTACCTGCAAATGAGGGGACTTTCCTGCCCC
>NW_010197829.1:458-1462 GCF_000695765.1 Mesitornis unicolor | reverse complement strand
CCGCCAGTCCCCCTCCAGCACCACATCAAGACTTTCCCCTTCCCAGGAGCCTGAGGACACATTCAGGCACCACCCTCTTCCAGGTCCCCTCAGTGGCACCCCATCTCCAGGAGGGTACCTGGCTGATGCACCATGCTGCGGGCACAGTGTTCCCCAGGGGAACCTCTTGCCACAGGACATCCCAACACGGCCTGGGGCACCCCCACCCCACTACAGGACTTGCTCAGGGCAGGGTGACAGAGCCCTGCAGCTGCACCGGGGACTGCACACACGCCCCACACCCATCAGGCTGGTGTCAAGGGGGGCTGACAGCAGCACCCCCAGATGTCACCACGATGCTGTGGTGATTCCGGGTGAGAATCAGTCCCCGCAGGGCAGCTGCCAGCCCCAAGCATGGGCAGAAGCCATGCGAGGCCTGGGCACTAATTGCATTTGCCCCAGGAAGGCTCCTAACGAGCGGCAGCACCAGGGAGGGGGGCAAGGGGTTTGGGGGTATCCCACAGACTTCATGACTGCCCCCCACAGCCCTGCCTGGCACCCCAGGGTGAGCAGAGGGCTGGCAGGCAGGCAGTGGGTGTCAGGATACAGCCCCCCCACCCTGGGAGCCAGGGAGGTGACATCAGCACTGGCTCCACGTCCCTCACCCGCATTTAATTAGCAGATGGCCCCCGCACCCAGACCCCCGCCTCCCGCCAGGCAGCGCCAGGCCTGTGCGGGGCCATTAGCTTTATTGGCTGCGCTGAACAAGGGCCAGGCCTCGTTAATTGAATTGCACCCGCGCCAAGGACGGGAAGGCGTCTTCTTCCCTCCCCTCCAACCTCAGCACCCCCTCTCTGCCCTTGGCTGGGGCAGGGACAGGGGACCCTGCTGCCAGCGGGCCAGGGTGGCACCCACCCTGGTGAAGGGTAAACAAGGGCACAGCCCCCCCATGGGTGTTGAGGCTCCTGGCACAGGGTGGGTGGCACTGGCGGGGGGGGGGGCGGACGAGAGGGGGGCCACTCCCC
>NW_010197829.1:0-228 GCF_000695765.1 Mesitornis unicolor | reverse complement strand
GATCCCCCTGGGCACAGCCCCCAGCTCTCCCATGGCCCCTAGGTCCTCAGAGGCCCCCCACGGCCTGACACATCCCCCTCGGGAGCCAGGAGGGTGTGGGGACGCCCAGACTCCCGCTCAGCATCACTTCCTACTTTCACTTTGGTGCCGAGCCGAGGCCTGGCCTGGGGGTGACGGTCACCCCCCAGGCCCCTGGGTGGCACAGGTAAGGACAGAGGGTGTGGGGGG
>NW_010197828.1:0-682 GCF_000695765.1 Mesitornis unicolor | reverse complement strand
CTTTTCTGGCAGGCGGAGATGCTCTGAAATATCCCTGACACCTTTGCTAGTGACAACCGTGCCATGTGGCAGGGGTGGCAAGGCTCCGGCTGCGCTACCCGCCCCATCCCACTTGGGACCATGCTGCCACGGAGGGATCATCCTCAGAGGGTGAGAGCAACCCAAGCTGCTTGACCTTATGCTGGTGGCTCTCACGCTGCATCAGGGTGGATACGGGTACAAGCATCCGTGTGCCCCCCTCCCCATCACTCGGGATGCGGAATTAATGCGATGCCTTGAATTTCGCAGGTGTGCAAGCATGGCTCCCCCAGGAGCTTGCTGCAGAGCAGGAGTGAGTTCATGGAGATCATCTTTGCATGTTAATGAAACTAGAAAACCTGATTATTCCACATAGAGCTAATGGGTTAGCCGGGGAGGCAGCAGGAGCTGGATAAAATCAACGTCTGGTTGCAATCCTAGGGGGAATTTCCATCTGATGCCACCTCCAGCTCTCCACAAGCCTCCTTTTTAGCTCCTTTTCCTTTTCCTATGCAGCTCCTGCCATCTGTAACCGCCTCTCGGCTTTGCTGCCGCCCCTTTTTAGTTCAGACCCCATCTCCAGACCTCCCCCTCCTCACCGGGCTGTTTTCTGGGTTAATCATCCAGGCGTTGCAGAGCACCGCGCTGGGAGGAAAGGTGCTCA
>NW_010197827.1:0-958 GCF_000695765.1 Mesitornis unicolor | reverse complement strand
AGGGTCTCCACGGCCTCCAGGTTCTTCACCAGGCAGTTCTTGCGCGCCATGCGCTTGGCCGTCAGCGTCAGGCACACCTGGGGGCACCCACGGGGGTCAGCGGGCACCCATGAGCCATGGGGGGCACCCACGGGGCATGGGGAGCACCCATGGAGGTCAGTGGGCGCCCATGGGGTATGGAGGGCACATACAGGGTGCATAGAAAACCCATAGATGTCAGTGGGGACCCATGGGGCATGGAGGCATCTATGGGGCTCAATGGGCACCCATGGGTCTCAGCAGGGACCCATGGAGCATGGAGGAGACCCATGGGGTGTGGAGGGTGCCCATGGGGCTCAGCAGACACCCATGGGGGTGCAGAGGGAATTTATGGGGCTCAATGGGCACCCATGGGGCACAGAGGGCATCTATGGGGTGCAGAGGGAACTTATGGAGTGTGAAGGGTACCCACGGGTCTCAGTGGGCACCCGTGGAGCATGGAGGGCATCTATGGGACATGGAGGGCACCCATGGGGCTCAATGGGCACCCATGGGGTGCAGAGGGGGCACACCTCAATGGGCACCCATGGGGTGCAGAGGGTGCACACACAGAAGTCAGTGGGTACCTACAGGGCTCGATGGGCACCCATGGGGCTCAGCAGAGACCTATGGGGTGCAGAGGGCACCCATGGAGCTCAGCAGGGACCCATGGGGTTCAGCGGGGACCCATGGGGCATGGAGGGCATGCATGGGGCTCAATGGGCACCCATGGGGCTCAGCAGGGACCTATGGGGTGCAGAGGGCATCCAGGGGACTCAATGGGAGCCCACAGGGCATGGAGGGCATCCATGGGGCGTGGAAAGCATCCATGGGGGTCAATGGGCACCCATGAGGTGTGAAGGGTACACATGGGGCTCAGTGGGCACCCATAGGGTGTGGAGGGCACCCACGGGTGATGATGTGACCGCCCCCACGTACA
>NW_010197826.1:3954-4864 GCF_000695765.1 Mesitornis unicolor | reverse complement strand
TGCAGGGGTGTGCATTGCTGCAGGGGTGTACACGGCTGTAGGGGTGTTCACGGCTGTAGGGGTGTGCATGGCTGTAGGGGTGTGCACAGCTGTATGGGTGTGCACGGCTGTAGGGGTGTGGACAGCCATAGGGGTGTGCACAGCTGTAGGGGTGTGCACGGCTACAGGGATGTGCACAGCTATACGGGTGTGCATGGCTATAGGGGTGTGCACGGCTGTAGGGGCGTGCACGGCTGTAGGGGTGTGCACAGCTATAGGAGTGTGCATGGCTGCAGGGGTGTGCATGGCTGTAGGGGTGTGCACAGCCACAGGGGTGGGCACGGCTATAGGGGGTGTGCCTGGCTACAGAGGTGTGCACAGCTATAGCAGTGTGCACAGATGTAAGGGTGTGCTGTGCTATAGGGGTGTGTACAGCTATAGGGGTGTGCATGGCTGTAGGGGTGTACATGCCTATAGGGGTTTGCACAGCTATATGGGGTTTGCACGGCTGTAGGGGTGTGCACAGCTATATGGGGTTTGCACAGCTATAGGGGTGGACAGGATGAGTGTGAGCCATGCACCTCACACACAAGTGTGTGCACACGTGTGTGCCCCACAGGGAAAGCCTGATCCCACACCTCCTTCAGGCTGCTAAATTGGACTGCTAACTCTTAAACCTACTGATTCCCCGCTGGTGGGAGCGTGGCTCAGGAAACCCCATCCCCACCAACCTTGTCCCCCTCCGTCAGCTCTGCACACCCCAGGCAGGGATTGATATTCCTGAGCCCCGGCGCTTTCCCCAGCTGACTGGCGGCCCAATTGATTTTTATTTAGGCGAATAATTAAATATTTATTTTCACTTTGTTAAGCCTGGGAGGTCGGAGCCCGCAGAAAGCGCAACAGCACGCGGGCAGCAGGAAAATCGATGCCT
>NW_010197826.1:0-3923 GCF_000695765.1 Mesitornis unicolor | reverse complement strand
GGCCCCTGGAAGCAGCTCCTGCGCCCCAGCTGGGTGCCACCATCCCCCCCTGCCCCAGGTGGATGTCACCACCCCCCCGTCCCAGATGGATGCCACCGTTTTCCCCCTCTCAGGTCACCCCGATCCCCCTAGCGTCACTCACTCACCCCTGGCAGCGTCTTCTGCTCATGCAGGGCGCTCTGCGCCTTCAGGGCCGAGTCACGGGCACAGTAGGTGAGGAAGGCGCAGCCTGTGGAGATGAGGAGATGGGGTCAATGTCCAGCCTGGCACCACTACAACACCCTGGCCATGCCGAGAGCCTGTGGCACGGCTAATACAGAGTTGGGGCATCTCGGCACCCCGGCACCCCAGCATCCAGCACCTCAGAACCTTGGCAACCTGGTGTCCTGGCACCCAGAACACTACCACCCTGGTATCCAGCACCTTGGCACCCTGGCATCCTGGTACCCTGGCACACAGAACCCCAGTACTGTAGCACCCAGCACACTGGCACGCCGGCACCAAGCACACCAGCATCCTGTCAACATGGCGTCCTGGCACCCAGCACCCCGGCACCTTGGCATCAAGCATCCCAGCACCATGGAATTCTGGCACCCAGCACACCGGCACCCTGGTATCCAGGACCTTGTCACTCTGGTACCCAGCACTCTGGCACACAGCACCCTGGCACCCTGACATCCAGCACACTGGCACCCTGGCACTCAGGTACCTTGGCATCCAGGACCCTGTTCCTCCGATATCCAGCACACTGGCACTGTGGCATCCAGCATAGCAGCACCCCGGCATCCTGGTACCCTGCCACTCTGACATCCAGCACCACAGCTCCCTGCCACCTTGGCATCCAGTAACCCAGCACCATGGCATACTGGCACCCAGCACCCTGGCACGCTGATATCCAGCACAATGGCACCCTGGTACCTTGGCATCCCGGACCCTGTTACTCTGATATCCAGAACCTTGGCATCCGGCCCCCTGGCACCCAGCACCCTGGCACTCTTGATATGCAGCATACCGGTACCCTGGCACCTAGCATCCTGGCAACGTGGTGTCCTGGCACCCTGGCATCCAGGGTGTGAGATGTGGGTACAAAAATGCCGGAGCAGCGGATGAAGGAAGGGGTGAGGCAGGAGCAGGCAGGAGTCTGACAGCTCACAGGAAGCAGCACTCCAGCCTCCAGCTCCAGGGAAAGCCACAGCCGAATCCCTCCGGGAAGGAGATCTCCGGGCGTCAAGGTTGTGTATCACAGAGTACCACCACGCTTCTCCCGGCCCTGAGCATTGTCGTTGGGATGAGACTCGCGCGGCGAAGGCGCTCTGGCTCTTCCGCCATCGCAGCGTTCCGGGAATTGGGAATACGCCTGGGGCGAGGTTTTCCCACGCTGACTCACGCTGCCGAGCTGCTCACTCAGAGCTGGCGGCGACGAGCAAGCCCCGGGGACCAGGTCCGGTTCTCTCCCCTCCATCTCTCTCCCGTTCCAGTGGGAGCATGCTGGGTCTCCATGCCGGAGCCGCATCGCTCCCTCCCTGAGGACTCCCCCCCGATTTGCTGGGGTCACATCCAAAAGCGTCTGAAAGTGATATTAAAACAGCAGCAAAACAGTTTCCCTTCAACAAAGTAAATATTTAATGAATAAAATTGACATTGATGCATTTTTAATATTGGCACAATTAAATCTGCCAGCTGATTAAGTATTAATAACTCTTAATAAGTACAATCAGCGCTCCTGGGAGGAGAGGGAGCACAGCAGTGGGGTGGGAGAACGCTGAGGGATGAGGTCCCTTGCCCACCTGGTGACAAAGTGTTGGGGACAAAGCGCTGGGGACATCTGCCCTCGCAGGGAGCAAGGAGAGATCCCCCCGGTTAAACATGAGCTCCGCTGCGGGGAGAAAGGGGAGGTCAGCGCCATGGCTCGCATCAGTCCTGGGGCCATTTCCAGTGTTTACCATCCAGAATCAAGTCGGCTTCCTCCTCTCCACTCTTTTTTCCCTCTTTGTAGTCCCTTTTTTCCCTGCAGGTGATGATGTGGACGGTGCCTGGGCATTCCAGAGGAGTTCAGAGGACTGGAGCAGGAGCGATCCTGCTATGGAGCCTCACTGGGAGGAAAGACGCCATCCAAATTTGAGAAGCATCCACAATTAAATCACGCATCTGGGCCGCAGTGGTTGAAGCTCGCACTGGAGGAAGCGCCAAGGGGGCCTGGCAAGGTGCGAATCCCAATTTTTGGGGCACGCAAGCAGCTTCAGAGGCACCTGGAGATATTTCAGAGGCCGCAGTGCTGAGAACGATGGAGTTGTTGGAACTGACAAGGTGGCATCCGCAAGCACCAAGTTTCAGGGTCCCAGAAAGTCTCTGCAAAGCGGGCGCTGCCGGTGTGCGAGATTGCATCCAGGTGACACTCAGGGCGCCCTGGCCCTGCTCCAGCACCACAGATCCCCAGGGGTCTGTAAAGACCTTGATGTGCTGCCACTTGTGGTGCTCTGTGCCCCGTGCTGGGATGGCAGCAACCCCAGTCCTGCCAGGTGACAGAGGCCTGGGGCACAGTGCAGACAGGGGGACAGAGAGTGGGTGCCTCCAGTCCATGGTGGGTGCCCCAAATCCATGGTGGGTGCTTCCATCTCAGGAATGCTCCAACTCCAGGGGTGCTCGAAGCTCATGTGGGTGCCCCAATGCCAGACAGGTGCCCCCAGCCCAGGGAGGTGCCCTAAACACCACTGGGGTGCTCCCAGCCCTGGGGTGCCTCCACCTCAGGAGCACCTCTAAACCAGAAACACATCATATTGGAGTGCCCCATACTGGGGTACTTCCATCTCAGGGGTACCCCATACCAAGGTCCCCCACTTCAGGCATGCCTCTACCTCAGGGTGCTCCACTTCCAAGGTACCCCCAGCTCAGAGATATCTTCATGTCAGGGGTATCCTCACCAGTATGGGGCACCCCACCTCATGGGTACTTCCAGATCAAGGGTGCCTCCACCTCAGGGGTATCTCAACCCAGGGGTGCCCCATACTTGAGTGTCTCACCTCAGGAGTACCTCCATCTCAGGGATGCCCTGCACCACAGTGCCCCACCTCATGGGTACCTTCAAGTCAGGGATGTCCCACCTCAGGGTGGCCACACCTCACGGGTACCCCATACTTGGGTGCTTCAACTCAGGGTGTCCTATCTCAGCAGTGCCTTCACCCTCAGGGGTACCTCCAGCTCAGAGGTGTCCCACTTCAGGGTGCCCCACCTCAGAGGTACCCCTATCTGGGGGCACTCCACCTCAGAGGTACCTCACCACAGGGTGCCCCACATCAGGGGTGCCACATACTTGGGCGCTCCACCTCAGGATGTCCCACCTCACAAGTGCGTTCACCCTCAGGAGTACCTTCATCTTAGGGTGTCCCATCTCTGGGATGTCCCACTTCAATCACCTTCATCTCAGGGTGCTCCATCTCATGGGTGTCCCATAACTGGGTGCTCCCACCTCAGGGGACCTCACCTCATGGTGTCCCATCTCAGGCATGTCCCACTTCAGGGGTACCTCACCTCAGACTGCCCGATCTCAGGGGTGTCTCACCTCAGGGGTGCCTCATTCCTGGGTGCTCCACCTCAGGGCTACCTCATCACAGAGGACCTCGCCCCAGGGTGCACCACGTCAGGACAGCCCCACCTCAGGGTGCCCCACCTGAGGGCTCGGTGCCCGGTGGTGCCCCACCAGCGAGCACGGAGCCCCCCCACACTCCCATACCTTTGTGCATGCCGGTGAAGCGATCCTTGAGAACGGTGAGCTCGTAGATGCGGCCGAACTCCTCAAAGAGCGGCTTGAGGTCGCTCTCCTCCAGGTTACGCGGGATCTGCCCCACGAAGAGCTTGATGGCGTCGTGATCCTTCATGGCGATGGCGCCGGGCGGGCGGCTCAGCCCGTTCACTCGGCCGCTGTT
>NW_010197825.1:529-821 GCF_000695765.1 Mesitornis unicolor | reverse complement strand
GATGTTGCAGAGGTGGCTGAATGATGCCTGATGCTGATGCACAGAAGAGTGTTTCCTTCTGCCCTGCCCCTGCACCACTCGGTGGTGGAGCTGTGATTCCTACACAGGTATCTCTGGTGGCAGGCGCAAAATTGTAGAGGAAATGGAGTAGTGGGCTGCTGTTACTGCTGAAATGTGCTTCTGGTAACGTTCCCCAGCACAAGTGAAAAGGGTTGGTGATGCACAGGAGGATCCGAGGGGCGGGGCTTGCCTGTACCCCCAGGAGCTTCCAGCAGAGGACTGTTGCGGAGGC
>NW_010197825.1:0-337 GCF_000695765.1 Mesitornis unicolor | reverse complement strand
GAATCAGCCAGCCCTGTCTGCAGCTGATGGAGGGTGTAATTTCAGAACTGTCTGCTCTTGATAACATTTGAGAGGTGGTCTAAAGTAGAAAAAAGCCCATCCAAGCAAAAAAACCTACTAACTATTCCACTGCCAAAAGGCCAAAACAGATCATTGCTTTTCCTCTGAGGCAAACCCAACCTTCCCAGCCCTCCTCATGGGGGCTGAGAAGCACTGAGCCTTCTCGCAGCGATGGATCTCAGCTCCCAGCAAAAGACATGTCCTCACACAAATGCTGCTTTGTGGTGGGGAAATAATAGATGTCCACAGCCCACAGCTGTCCCCAAAGAGGGGGTGT
>NW_010197824.1:0-227 GCF_000695765.1 Mesitornis unicolor | reverse complement strand
GTGGGCCCCCCCCATGCTGGTGTGGTGGGGGCACCCGGTGACTCACCAGTACGTGATGGGGTACTGGCCGCGCCGGCGGGCACCAGTGAAGAATCGCTCCAGCTGCTGCGTGGTGTGGTGGCAGCTGGACAGGAGGACAAGGCCAGAGCACTCCCTGTGTTGTGTGACAGGGGGCAGCTTTCAGGCCTGGGGGGGGGGCTGGCACCCCATACCCACCCCGGCACCCC
>NW_010197823.1:0-4198 GCF_000695765.1 Mesitornis unicolor | reverse complement strand
TTCTATTTAGCTCAAACCAGGACAACCATAACAAGTATACAGCTGTATATACATCACAAGTGATGATGGGGGCAGCCTACACAAAATATTACATCTACACACAGAAAGCACCTTGCATTACCACAAGACTCCCTGTTAATAACACATTGTTTCTATAGCCCATGGCTGACAGGTGGCACCTACACAGCACTGAAATGCCTGGGAAAGGCACAGGTTAAGTTTGGCCATGATGTACAGATCATTGCTCGGTTCCTTGCTAATGGCAGGCATTAAAACCCTGGACTGCAGAAAGTTGTTAGCATGTTACTTTCCAGAACATAGTTGCAGTTTAAATAAACTTGTAGTAAGGCTTTCATTTATTTGTAGAGAGTAGCTTATGAGATATATGCTCATGAGACACACCACCATAGACTTAGCCAATGGAGTAGTTTTTCAATATATGATCTCTAGAGCATACAAAAACTACACCTAAGGAGGTGGCAAAAGAAAATCTAACCAAGAAAAGGAAATCTGTTATCAGAAGATTAACTTTGCAAGATAGCAATTCACATCTGCACTGAAAAAAAGATAGGGTGGAAAAATTGAAGATCGCTGGCAAATTTGGCAAAATTGATTCAAGAATGACTATTTACTTTCATCAAGCATAAGGATCTACTCCACAAGAAGCCATGGGTACCACATATACTGTGTCCTTAGGAACTACAGATAGGATTCCTGTTCACTCTCACAGGTATACATGTGTGTACAGTGTCCTGGTTTGAGCTAAATAGAACTAATTTTCTATTTAGTGATTCTACTTTTCAGCTCAGTCTCTTTTAAGTGGCTGAACTTGCTGAGAAGTAGCAGAATGTTTTTCCCTAACACTGCTGCTAGAAGATATGCTCAAGTTCGGTTGTCTCACCATGGGTGCCATGTCTGCGCCTACGGGGGAGGAAGCAGACCCAAAACTGACCAACGAGGTACTCCATCCCACATACATCATACTCAGTATAAAGCCGAGGGTTCATGAGGGTCTGGATCCCTTCTTCCATCTTGGAGCCCTTCCATCTCGGACCCTTCCATCTGTCTCGATCCTGCAGAGTCTGAGGCCTGAGCAGAACCCTGCTAGTTTGTCTGCTGCTGATCCTGATTTGTGTATTCCTGCATCCTGCTCCCACCTGCTGCTTAGTTTGGTCTGGGACTTTTCCAGTGCCCGGCTCTGCAGAGCCTCTGGTGACATATTCGTCATTGGGGGGAAGGTGGGGGGAGGATTTTATATTGGTTTTGTATATATTTGTACATATTTGTATATATTTCATTTTTTTTCAATTTACATTATCCTGTAGTATTAGTATTATTGATTTGTTAAATCTGTTAGTTTATTTTCCAACCCGTAAAGTCTCTCTCCCTTATTCTCTTTTTCTCTTCCCTTCTGTGGAGGGAAGAGTGGTTAATAGAGAGTGTCTGTCCAGGATTTAGTGGCCATCCCAGCCCTAAACCATGACAGTATAGTAATCCAATAACAGTGAATTACACCCACTGTAGCTTGGTGGACATACAAAGAAGCATTCATTGCTCCAGGCTGATGCTACACCAGCAGATCTGCACATCAGAAGGCATTTCATTCAAGTCTACCAGGTTTTCCAGGAGAGGTCTCAAAGAGGTCAGCCGTACAAATCTCCTTTCAGCATAGAAAGTAAAATACATATTTTTTAATAAAAAGATTTTGACTCACCTGACCAGAGTTTTCAGGTTGGAGATCTTCTGCTCTGGGTCCTGGCAGTGTTCTGGTTCTCCACACTTTATATTGCTATGGAGGAAAGCAAATTTCTCGATTTAGCTACCAAAAGCAAAGCTGAGCTTTGGGGCACAACACTATGGCAGTAAGCATGGTTGAAAGTAAGTATCTACATTTTTAATCTCCAGGAATACGGGCCATGGTCAGGCTTTGCAGCAGAGTGCAAAGTAGTCTACACAGAGAGGTGGTAGGGGTTGTTTATTGTGTCCACAGGTTTGTGAGTAATGGAGCAAGGTGTTACATGATAGATTTTTACTTTCTGTTCTGCTGATTTCAGGAAATTTTTATTATTATTATTAATTTTGAGGACTGCTAAAGCACTTGCTATGCTGGTTAGGATGTTATTATTCACTCTGAGGCTGTAAGTGATGTCTTCTGCTGGTCTCCTTGCCTAAAACTGTATCTCACCCAAGAATCATAAGGATGTATAAGCAAAAAGGGAGAAAACTACACTAGAAATATATAAACACCTATTTCAAAATTACATTGTTAACATAACAAAAATACAGGACAAAATTTAGTTCTAGCAGTGTGCATATATCTCCACTGATATCAGTGAAACTGAGGCCATTAACACCAGCAAAACATGTGATCCATGATTATAAGTTCTGGTCACACTAGAAGAGTTCCAGGAGGCAAATGTTTTACTTGGTAAAAGAACAGTTGGTGTCTGATTACCCATCCAAATTCAAAACATAAGATTGCCATCTCCATGGTATGTAAGTTTGCAAGGCATCCAAAGAGTATTCAAATATATAATTTACAAAAGTGAACATTATCCTACAAACAGGCACTCAATACTACTCAAAAACAACCCAACAGATTAATTTACAAAGATTGCATTTCTTTGTCACTTTCTTGACATTTAAAGTAAAGTCTAATTCCAATTAGTTCATTTATAAAGTCCATAAGTCTTGTAGGTACTGCAGTGTGCAACATATTATCATTTTACAATGCTCTCCTTCAATGTCATATTTGTTAGAGAGCTAGAATGAAAAGAACACGCTGTACAGAAATAGAAAATAATTAACGGAAAATTAATTGTTAGAATTCTTTGCAATCATTCTTCATGGAGGGAGAAATATCATTCTTGAGCAGGGGTGAAGGGAAGTTCTCCATTAAATAAAATATTTAACATTTACTATTAAAGATTTAAAAGTTATTATATTGGCTATTTGTTAGAGAGCTAGAATGAAAAGAACACGCTGTACAGAAATAGAAAATAATTAACGGAAAATTAATTGTTAGAATTCTTTGCAATCATTCTTCATGGAGGGAGAAATATCATTCTTGAGCAGGGGTGAAGGGAAGTTCTCCATTAAATAAAATATTTAACATTTACTATTAAAGATTTAAAAGTTATTATATTGGCTGAGTGAAATATATTAGGCGATATTATCTTTAACACATAATATTATGAAGTCTTGTGGCCCAGGAGACACCAGCTGGTGTAAGATGTGCTAAGAGGTTTGCTGAAAAAGGTCTAGGGGCATGTCGTGGTTTAGGTCTGGGCTGGCCACTAAATCCTGGACAGACGCTCTCTATTAACCCCTCTCCCCTCCACAGAAGGGAAGACAAAAAGAGAATAAACGAGAGAGACTTTACAGGTTGGAAAACAAAACTAACAGATTTAATAAAACAATAATACTAATACTACAGGATAATAATGTAAATAGGAAAATAATGAATTATATACAGATATGTACAAATATATATACAAAACCAATATAAAATCCTCCCCCCACCCTCCCTCAATGATGATTACATCACCAGAGGCTCTGAGGAGCAGAGCACTGGAATAGTCCCAGTCCAGACTCAGCAGCAGGTGGTAGCAGGATGCAGGAACACACAAATCAGGTTCAGAGGCAGATGAATTTGCAGGGTTCTGCTTGGACTTAAGCTATTGCAGGGGTCGACACAGAAGGAAGGGTCCAAGATGGAGGAATCAAGACCCTCGTGATTCCTCAATCTTATACTGAGCATGACGTGTGTGGGATGGAATACTTAATTGGTCAGTTTGGGGTCTGCTCCTTCCTGTAGGTGCAGATACGGCACCCATGGTGAGACAGTGGCCTTCTGATTATCACTTGTACCAGTACACACTGTCTGGAAAAACATGCTGCTAGTTTCAGCAAGTTCAGCCACTTAGAAGAGACTGAGCTGAAAAAAAGACTGAGCTGAAAAGTAAAATCACTAAATAGAAAATTAGTTCTATTTAGCTCAAACCAGGACATTCCACCCCTTATTCCATGCCACTTCCGTCATACTCAGGTCACTACTGTATACACAAAAATTCATTAAGTTCACTTAATTCACAGTTGTAGGTTTCCATCTATCATGCCCACAGGGTGCAGGTTCACCTCGAGATGTTAGTGGATGTCACTTGATGAAACTGGGTGTGGTCATCTCCACTGCATTATC
>NW_010197822.1:0-13413 GCF_000695765.1 Mesitornis unicolor | reverse complement strand
GGCACGTCCTCCCCCTGGCAGCCCAGCTTGAGGGGCCCCAGTTCCTTCAGCACCAATATACTCTTGGAGTTAACCTTGTGACTTTTTAATGCAGTAAAATTGCACTGATCAGATGTTCTGATCTGTTACATGCCTCTTGTACCATGTGCTGTAAGTCACAAACACCACTACCAATTAGGTAACAAGCATATGCACAGCTGAAGACACAAGCAAAGAATATTTCGAAAGTAACAATGACGTATGAAAACAGCTAACAAAGAGGGAAAATTGGCATCCTGACCAAAACATTAATGTCTCAATAAGCTGTAATTCAATACTACTTACTTTACATTTATCTCCCACTGAGTATTGCATGCCAGCAGCAATAGAAAAATCTTGTTTTTGCTGATCTGTAAATATATTAACAGTAATATACTGTTAGTTTAAATACACCAGAAGAGTTATTTTCTTGATGCAGTAAAAATGCAAACCAGTAGTTCAGGCCCTAAATCTGCACACTGATCTATAGGAAGAAAAGCACTCCCTAAACTCAAACTGCCTTTTGCATCTGTTCACAGAATCACAGAACCATTTAGGTTGCAAAAGACCTTCAAGATCATTGTGTCCAACCATTAACCTAGCACTGCCACCTCCACCACTAAACCATGTCCCTAAATGTCATATCTCCCTGTCTTTTAAAACCCTCCAGGGATGGTGACTTCACCACTTCCCTGGGCAGACCCTTTTGGTGAAAAAATGTTCCCTAATATCCCATCTAAACCTCTCTTTGAGGCCATTTCTTCTGGTCCTATCACTTATTCTTCAAGAGGGCTCTACCTTGTACATCAATCTACATAAGTTGGAACTTCTAAGTATTCAGTTACTTACCCCATTTGGATTGGAGCCAAACATCATATTCAACATTTCTGTAAACTGATGGATTGAGTGATTTAAGAACTTTTTTAGGCAAGACCAACAAGGCAGGATTCCCATTGCTCTTATGGTGCTGTATGAAACAGAACAAAGTGCCAAATGGTCAACTACATAAAGATTTACAGTTTTCCATTTTTCAATCACAGTGCTTCAGTTTTAAACTGAAATATAAAGAAGCTGAAAATACATAAAGCATGAAGAGCTTGGAAAAAATAGTTCAATGTTCTTTTAACCATACTATAACAAAACTAAGAACTAAGCAGCTTTATAAAGGACACTATCCACCTCTTGACACATCATAAGCAAACACTACTTTTCAAAGAAATAAGCAGTTTAAATACTACATGTTAGGAAAACTAGAAACTCAAAGTTCTCTCATAAACATTAAACACTGAAAAACATAGCAGAGCCCAAGTTATTAGCAAGAAAATAATTCTTAACATATAAATACCTTGTTGTCAGAAAGAGACTTCAATCCATTCATATCACTAACTGTTGTAGCTTTACTTCTGCAAAAAGATGGGAGGAGGTTGTTAGTATAGTATTGAGAAGGTCTAGAAATCAGGTAAGAAACATCCTGGAAGTGGATAAAAATAGTGAAACTACCACCTCTCTACATATTTTTCCACATTAAGCATACCATAGAACATCTTCACCTCTTAAAATTAAAAAACTAAGTCTAGAACAAGAGCTACATTTCTATACCATATTAACCTAAAAATACTTTTGTTTCTGAGTGCAAGTTTTAGGAAGTCTAATGTATGTGTACTGACTTAGCTATCACTTGGAGAAAAAAAAAAAAAAAGGCATGGGAGGGCAGCCAAGGGAAACAAAAATATTCTCTAAAATTTCTGCAACTACACAAGAAAAACATAGCAAAAGCAGACAAAAAAGGTAAAAAAACCCCAAAACAACAGAAAAGTTTGTAATTTGGGTTAACTACATCAAGAGTAACAGACTAGCTCTTGCATCACAAGACATACGGTTTAAATCAAAAACATTGAGTCTGATAGTCTCAAGGGATTATATGACCTTCATTTACAAAGGCGCTAGGAAGGTTAGCAGTGTATTTTCTTATGAATCCCAAAGATATTAGGGTAATGCTACTGCACATGAAGCCCAGGAAAGCTCCAAGAACAGAAAAGAACAGACAAGGTTTCCACTCTCTGACGTTTAACTACAGTAATTGCTTCCCAAGGCAGAAATACTTTGTATCTTAACTGGAAATATTCCCTAGCATTTTTTCTTCCATACAAGAAAGGAAGCTAATCCCTTTCCCAGAACTTGGTTTTCTTTCTGTGGTGATTTCCATTATCTTCCTTTCTGTTGTTTCCAGCTTGAGGAAAAAAAAAAAATCAGCTCCCTACATCTCCATGAAGTTCGTCTACCACACACCACACAGACTACAGCAGAGCTCCCAGAAAGGACTTTAATGACATTTGGCAGGAAGAGGAGGCATGCTGCACTTGCATAGCAGAATCTTCATGGCTTCAATGGCATTTCACACAAAAGGAATTAGTAGGTCAAAAATCTCAAAGCTAGCTAGAGCATCCAGCTCCAGCAAAAAGAATATAAACTCTGTATTTTTCCATTAGCTCTATCTCAAGCAGGCATTTCAGACCCCAGATGTGGAAGTAGCAGAAGCTGGATTAAACTCCAGTAACTCAGTTGCAAGAGTGAGCCAAGTAATTCCCATGGCGCTCCGCATGCCAGACTGGCACACTGATAATCCTCCCAGGGGATTCTCCTATTTTAAACAGGAAGAGGGACATGTTGCAATGGCAATATTCCATTATGTAAAGAGACCCAAAGCTAAACTGTAGGAAAAACAGAGGAACCAGGACTCTGTCCTTCGGTACAACAAAGACTACGTATTTCATTCTTTCATAGATCTAATCTTACCTCTTTGCATTTCTCTTCTGAGTAATTTGTAAAGGTTTCCAACTCTGACAGATTCTACTACCCACCAGAAATTCAGAAAACTCATTTAACATATACTGCTCACAGGTATCTTAGGTTAACTTTTTAATCACATTTACCTGTAGCTGTCATCTTCTGAATCTGAAGCAGATAGTTCACTGCTACCATTACTTTCCTCTGTCATACCAGCAGCACTAAGTTCTGCTATGATTTTCTTTACATCCGTATCAAATACTTTCTCATACAGCAACTCATACAGCAGAGCTGAGGAAGGGGAGGAGAAAGCGGAAGAGCAAAATCAATTACAAGGTAAATGAGATTTTACACCATCATTACAAATGCATTTCAAATTACTTCAATCAAAGCAAGTAAGCATTTTTATGTATTAACTGAAATAGTGAAGGCATTAGAAGCAAAACCACCTGCAGCCACTATGGTTATTGGGTATGAATGAAACTACTAGATATCAAGTCCTCTTGACAGGCAAATCTGGCCTTAGCCTTGTAACTCTGCACACAGGCAAAGTTTTCATGAAGAATCAGAATCTCTGTAGAGTATCACAGTGACTCAAACCTGATTAGGACCTTTGGGCACTTCTGCAATCTAGTAAAGAAAGCAGTAACGCATGAAGACAGTTATATTTTGCATATGCAACCCCCATGATTTCTGTGACAAGTTACACATGCAAAGGATAACCTAAACATAATTTAATTTTAACATAAACAATTAGTTAGCTAACAGAGTCTGAAATAGAAAATTAAAACCAGAATGCTGACTGAAGGCAACAGATAACAAATTAGCACACCAACATTTTCCGTTTATATTAGACCATCCATGTCAAGAATCAGGACACAGTAAGAATTCACACTCTCACAAAATCATATAGTCATTGACAATCCAAATCAAAAACTAAGCTGCTAAAGAATCACAACGAGCTTTTACACAGAGCCTTTTCCTGAAACCTCATGTTGATTCTTTTAAGATTTTTGGTAAAAATACATGTTTTTAACTAACCAACGTAATACTTACACTGGCACAGAGCAGCCTTCTCTGAATACTCTATGGGATAAACAATATCATAGTGGTTTCCATTTGAGAAGCACAGCAATACCTATCAAAAAAACCACACAGATATTTTAGAATTTGCATCTCATTTAATTTTTCATATGAGCACTACCTTTTAAATTCAATTTAATGTACCAATGCACTTTGTTATCTCTCAAAATCTCAAAGTATCAATAAAACAATAAAAATCTTTTAAACCAGAAAAAAGTTGACCAAAAGTCAAAAAGAATTTAAGACAGAGATAGCTATGTGAGTTGGCATCACTTGTAAATTGAATTTTACAGAATTTTAGATTACTAGGAAGATATATCTCACCCCAAATATCGACCATCTATTTAAAAAGAAGTGCTACATGTATTAAACAGAAAAGCTGCCTTAAATATGTACAAAAGAAATTGTTAAAATTGAATTCTCAGAATATGTTATTATGTGAAATAATCAAACCGACATGAAACTATTTGTCGTTTATAAAGTAGCCTTTCAAAATAGCCATAACCTTTTGTTTGGTTGGCTTTTTTACCTTATCAGAAAAGCCATTCTCAGTTACATGTGAAGGAGAAGCATTTGGTTCCCGGTATATTATGAAATCTTTCCTGAGGAAAAAAAAAAAAAGTAGTAATTAAGAATTAATTTTAAAATTATTATCAATTTTAAAAAATGGATCATTCAAGTCAAAGAACATACATAACCACAGAAAACACTTAGTGGAAGCAAATATTGAAGAAGTTGAGTGCAATTACGACTGGTAAAAAAAGTCACACTTTTAAGAAAGAACGTACTAGAGTAAGATGTGCTGCATAACATGCACAGAGCCATTGTACAACAGATTTCCAGACACCGCTTTCTGGAGTTGTGTCTAGAAAGATGATGGCTCCCCAGTCCTGGAGATATCCATTACACTTCGTCATTTGGAAATCCACCAGAATCAAGAGGAGGTTGGTTTTAGGAAGAGAGGCGGGAAACAGTGATAGGTTTCTGGAAGGTGAGCGATGGCTTAGGCTAAATCTGTACCAGCAGACTGATTGCATCCCTGTGAGGTGAGAACCCTTCTGGGCACAGGGGCCAGCTAACAGAACAGCCCACATCTGTGCTCAGAAACTCTTCTCGACCCTAAGTCAAGGTCTTGTGCTCAGAAGGGTCTACACAATGTTTCTGCTCCCAAACATTGGCCCAGCTGCCACAGTGTGCTAAGAAGCATGCCGAAAGCCCAATAGACCATCAGCGGGCATTGCCCAAGGATCAAATACTGTAACCAACCCTCTGGCAGCTCTGAAAATCATGTCCTCAGAGTGTCTTGGTTTTTTCATGCATAGCAAGAATAATATTTTAATGCATTTTAAAAGAGATCTTACACTGTAAAACGACATTCAGAGAGCTCGGTTTCCTGTTCTCTCTGCAAGTGCAGAGAGGAACACCATGCTGTGTTCGTTAGACTCAAATTCTTGGATTTTTTTAGCAAAGAAAGCCCTCAGCTCTCTCCTCAACTAGAGAATGGAAACAAACTTTTAGGGAAGCCTGGACTGAAGCAGTAGGCAGTGTGCTGTTGCAGTGCTGGCAGATCCTCATCATCACAGGTATCAGCCCAGCATAGTTTTTCACAGCAGGTTTAGAACATTTTTATTGCTGCAAACTAAGTTTCGGTACCCCATTACATTTAAGAGCACTAAAAACACCATAAATGGAGAGTTGAGCTACCACAGTTAAGACAATTTAGAATTTACATTCTACATATAAAATTCTTTTTTTAGCTTGTTAGGTTAAAAAGCATAAGAAGTTGCACTGGGTATAAAGTGACAAATACAGAAAAATCCACAACTGATACTAGCATGACATGCTATTTGTTTTTTTATTTTCTAAAAACTAAAAGACTACCAATCTCTGCTACTTGTTTTTCTGCTATAATCAATCGGTCATGATCTTAAATTTAATTATTTTCTCTCTTTTATCCACAATCTTCCCTCTGAATTCTTTGCTCAGCAACATATCACTTCCTTCAGCTTCTTTCCTTGCTCACACAAGCAAAAGTTTAATTAGTCTTGCAAAATGATTAAGTATATTCACAGAAGCAGTTTTTGGATTAAAAAAAAAAAACCAACAACAACAAAAACCCAACCCACCCCCACAGAAGACAACCCCAAGCTTTCTACAACAACTCAGAAAAAGCGACTCTTAAAAAACTCCATAGCTAAGGGACCCAACTGCTTCAGAGAGGTGAGGAAAATTTACTAGATAACCAAATTTTTGTGACAGACCTGAAGAGTGGAAATTAAAATAAGCCTATTCACAGTGCATCTCCAGAACAGAAAATTCCTATTTTTGCTTTCCTTCAGTCTGCCAGCACACAGGGAAGGAAGCAACTCTTTCCTTCTACCTCCCATCACCATTCCTACTTTCCCAGTGCCTCCAAACTATCTTTTTAAAAGAAGCCAGTCTTCCCAAAAACAAGCATGGCAGGAACAATTCTTGCATGTTCAACTCTGCAGTGAAATACTACACGTAGTTGCAACTATGCCATAAGCTTCCTCACACTTCCAAGTGACATTAAAAAAAAAAACCAACAAAAACAAACCCACAACACAACAACAAACTATTATCAACGACAATTTGTCTCTGTGTTCATTTATCAGCTCTGGTCCTGAATACTGATATATCATGACTTAAAATAAATCACTTCTATTTCAAAAGAATACATTTCTCACAGCCAGAAGAAATAGAACAAACAGAAGACCACGACCATCCTATTCCAGTGTAATCAAGCATGCAATTTTGTTGACTTAAACTGAGTTACCTCCCTCTACATCCTGGTTCAATGTAATCATCAGACCTTCTCTCAAAGTCTCTCGAGCCAACTCTCACTCTTTCAGTTCAGTGCTCTTCCACACACAGAGCACATGCAACTCTTAACTGTCCTGTTTACCACATACAATGCAAGCAAAGATAGAATTTCATGCAATTTTCTGCACTTAGCACTCACCTAAACATTTGAAAGTAATATTTAACTAGTTTGCTTCTTTCCTCTTATCAACTGTCTCATCAAAGTACAAAGAAAGTTATTAATTTAGAGTTAGCATTTTGAAATACTGGGTTTCTTTAAACTGGTTTACAAACAGCAGAAAGAGAAGATGCTGTCCATTGCTCATTCTCTTGCACAGTAATTAGAAAGCAGTTATAAATACACAGCATATTGTTTTATATGACTTTGTGAAGAGAGGTTAATATATAGGATTATATTTACTATACACATCAGCAAAGCTGTTCATCACCAAGAGGAGTATCACTAAGCTGTATCACAGCATTACAGAGGTAATAAACACACACAGACCACAGCTTAGCAACAGGGTTAAAAGAAAAGCCTTGGTGAGAAACAGGAAGACAAGCAATTTTAGCAGAAAAATTAAGATATGAAAATTAACAGAATACAAACTGTACGACTCTATCCACAATTAGTTGTGCAGGTGAGATGAGTGACATTATTGTGAACTTATATTCAAATCCCAGATTAAATGTCACTTTCAAAGCTCACTTTTCAACTTTTATTTAATACCTTGACAGCTGCAATTTTCTAAGCATATTTTTATTTTTTTGGAGAATTACAGTATGACATACAATTCCATCTTTGCTAGTCTGATTAACTAACAAAACAACTGAACATATTTAAAGCTTTTCTTACTTGTACATGAGAGAAAGGGCACTTATTTCTACTTGTCCAACCCATTCCTGTATTGAGGAAAAAAAACAAAAGAAAATTAAGTTAAATCAAACACACAATTATTATACTTCCTCATGTGTAGATCAAGAGAAACAAGAAATCATTGTCAAAAATAAATGTATTGCCACTGAGTCTGGAGTTCAGACACTTTGTATTTGTTTTTTAAATAACACGATTTACTACCATCAGCATATAACCTGTGGATTTGACTAACAAAGCTTTACGATTACAAATCCTGGAATAAACAAAGACAGAAGGAGAATAGGGTAACATCCACTGTCTTTCACCTTCCACCATTCATTTTAGAAACCAAGACAGAGAACCATCTGGGTAGCCATTCCAACTTTATTCAAGACCATCTTCAAGTAAAAGCTAGCCACGCTAAGTTTGCCTGCATTGGCAGTCCAGAATCATTTGGATGCAATTTTAAGGAATAACATGTTTAAATCAAGACACACAAAAAATTCCCCAAATCATTTTACAATAGAGAGTGCACACATGAAAATATATTCACATAATTCAAAGACCTTTTAAGTTTAGTCAAAAACATTTGAGAAAAAAAAATTCCAGTTACCCATCAACTTCAACAAAAGGACTGCTTTCTATCATAAATCGAGTTTAACATACCTGTGGATTTTCCAAACACTTCAAATATTCCTCAAATGGCCCCTCTATGAACTGTATTTTTAAAAAAAAGGTAATGATTAGTTATTTTTATCATATGGAATCCCCAGTCTATGACCCACTGTATCAATGGGAATGCACCATTAGAAACTTAAGACTATATTATCCTCAAAGAGCTTACAGTCTAAGTATAAACTGATGTAGTGATAAGGAAATAAAAGGTCAGAGGCCTGCATTCCAGAAAATATCCACATCAGCTTTTGGAGTCATCATACATCCAAAACAAAGAAGAAAGGGAAGGAGGAAAAGTAAAAAAAAATAGAAATCTAGCAGCCAGAGTGGAAATCAAAGGAAAGCAAAGATGCTGTCAAGTAGAGGAGTAGATGTTTATGGCAATTCATCTCAGGCATGCATAGCATCACTGGAGAGAGCAGGTGTGGGCTCATTCAAGTGTCTTGTTAAAAGAAATAGGCAGTAACAGACTATCAGATATGGCAGTCACGTTTCTGTAGTACTCCCACACCAATAAGATACAGTATAGGCAAATCATAGAGCACTTTTCTGTATCACCTCAAAGTGCTTTTACTTTCAGTGAATGGATGCAGGTGATCGGGCTACACTGTAAGTGCCAGGCTAAAAAAGTAATCCTTCTGCACTCCTTAACACACATGAAGAGGCCAAATTCTCATTCGTCAAAGCCAAAGAAAGATGCTACAGTAATTGAGACTTCAAAGTGCTTCAGCCACTCTGGCCAACAGAGGGGCTGTATTTAAAAAAGGCTATTTAGACACACTTATTGATTTAGCTAAAATAAAGATCCAGAAAGGTCCAAACAAAGAAGTAGTTCCCATTATGAACTTAAGCTACAAGCAGGATGGCCATTTTACTCATAGCGATTAAGAAACAATATAATAAGGAAAACTGAGAGGAGTAGCAAGATTAAGAGTTCTGCTTTAGCCATTTTGAACCTGGCTGGACAGTGTTGTTCATGAGAAGAATCAAAAAGTCTGGCCAAAATTTTTGATTTAGAGAGATGCAATCACATAGAAAGTTAAAAGGTGGATCAATAAAACATGACCACAGACAGCAGTTGTTCCGTGTGAAATTAAATGACCTAAAAATAATGCACAGAGGAAGAAAGGAAGGGCATCAGAAAGTTCTCATAGAAAACTGAAGAGTTTAAAAAGAGAATGAAAACAGTAGCAATCAAAGATAACACTTCAAGACAGGGTGAAAATGAAGATGGTGGTTACAGAGTCACCTGAAATTCTGGTTATAGGAGTATCAGTGGAGTGAAAGGACAAAAATCCAAGCTGAAATGGCTGCAACAGACAGAGAGAAGAGGAGCTTCAATGAGTACTACCAGTGCCTGTCAATACAATGTAACTACTAAGAAGATAGATGAGTAAATAGTCGAACTAAGAGACTAGGGAAAGAAGGCATTTGTTGTTTGGTTGGGTTTTTTTTAAGAGAGAGACGCTAAAAATGCTATATTCCAGATGGAAAACACAAAATATAGTAAGATATATGAGGAGCATAGGAGATCAGCAGAGCTGAAGTGAGGTACCTCAGGGAATAGAAACGCTAGGAAATGAGAACAGATATGAAACACCTCAATCTTGCACATGAAACACCTATTCTGAAGAATGACAAACTCTTAAAAAAAGAGACTTTTCAGAAGGACAGCAAAGATGGACAGAGGAGAGGTCACATTACTTGGGTCAAGTCTGAGGGGAAAAAAAAGAACAGTGAGACTTGGAGTTTGGAGAAGAGACCAAGATAGTAACACCAGCTGGGGTTTCAAAACAGTTACCTGGCTGAGAAGATGCCAGAACTTGGGAGAGGAAACAACACACATTTTGAGTCAAGAAGGGCCACTGCATTTCCAAAAATGACATAATGCAAAAAGAAAACATAAGTAGAAAAGCGGATATTGGAGTGAGAGGGGTAATTCTGGAAAAAAGGGGATTTAAAAGGCAGCAGTGAAAAAATTAGAATGGAATGGAATAGGATAGGGTAGGGTAGGACAGGATGGGACAGGATAGAGTAGGATAGGAGATTTAATAGCTGATAAATCCTCACATGGACTGGAAACAAACAACAGGACAACAGTCCTGGCCAATGGAAATAGCCAAGTCAGAAAAGCATTCCTCCAGAGAGATTCACTGTATTTTATGTCATGCATTTTTGACAACTTCCACATTAACAGCGAGCACTCACATTTGAGCACAGGGCACTTTGTCAGAAATTATAGCAAATACACACGCCCTTACTGCTGCTTTTCTTCTTTTAACATGCATCAAAAACAGCCTTTTGATTTTTGGGTCCATGTAAATTTAGAACACAAAAAACCAGAGCTAAGTAATAATCCTTTAGTAACAGATGCTTGCACGTACTCCTGTGCTGCTATCCTGGAAATCAGTTAAATAGTATATACACTAGAACACATACAAACACAAATAGGAGCACCATTATTTATTATTGTTCTTTTAAAAGTAAGAGAAAAAGGATTTTATAACATTAAGACTGACGACACTTGTCAAATACAGATCAATATCAAAATACTTTATGTCCATGGTTGACGGAGAACTTTGCTACAGATTTTTAGAGAAAAAAGACACAGTAACAATACATAATAAATTGTAGACCCTGAAACAAACTTCACTAATCTCACCAGTCAAACCTCTCATATATTGCAAAAGCAATTAAAAAGCACAATAAGAACATTTAATGACCTTCATTAAAATACACTTCATACTATAATAAAATCCAGATTTATGGTAACTCCACTACAGACTACAAAAGTTTTGTTTTGTTTTTTTTAATGAGCATTAAAAACTCTTCCCACTCCACATCCCCTCGGTCCAAGCAGCATATAGGTCTTCTCCAGGCTTACAAAAATGAGTTGCTACCACGTATGTGCCAACTAATTTAAAGATAATTCACTTTACACAGCACGTACTAGTTGATGCTTTTTATGCTCTGACAAACACTGCCACAGAATATACCTCAGAATGCAGCAGAGTGTACCTTAGAAAAGTGGAGGGAATAAACTAACATTTTTTAAATGCTCACACAAAGGAAACAAAAATACTTACTGCTTCAAATTTCTCCCTATTTTTCCGAAGATAGTCTACACAAGCCATTCTAACATCAATATGCCGAGACTGAGAGTATAACACCTACAAAGGGAGAAAAAGAAGAAAGTAACATTGGTTCTTAGGATTTTGATGGCGGTTCCTAAATAATTAACAACTATTGTCTAAATACAGGCTTAGAAATACTCTAGCTTTATTTTTAAGAATATCTGACATGCATATTCATTCAGTAAAGACATCGTTATGCAGGCGAAACCTCAAGTACTTAATTAAAAAAAGTAACTGTAGAATTCACAGATTTACTAAATTCAAACATTCAATTTTATGAGGATTTACTAGGCAAGAGGAGTAGCGTTTGTTGCCATTGTTTAAGAGACTACTTTGTAAAGGACCCCAGTTAATTGAAGAAGTTATTGCAGGAGTGCATGAGGAAATCAACTACCAACATGCACTCATTCAAATGAGATCCAAGCAAATCCAAGAGTGACTTTGAGGTGCAGATGTGTTACCCAAACACTGATTTGGAAGCCAGATTCCAATATGACACCTGCATTCTATCTCCTGTTCAAATATCTACTGGAAAAACATTACTTTCATCATAGGTTCAAGAGTTACCTCTAACATGACTTTGTCTGCATCCTTACTACAACGTAGAAGTTCCAGTCAGTTTAAACTGCAGCTCCTCTTGCAACCCTTACACACTACCCTCAATTTAAAACACTTCCAAATTCAGATGAGTTCAGTTTTTCTGCATGAAGAGTACAGAGATTAGGCCACATTCACGAATAAACACCTACTAACTCTGAATTAAAGACCTTCCCTTAACAAAATAAGAACAGGATGTTAAAAAAATAATTAAAAGCTGGGAAAAAAAAGTTCTATATGCACTGGAGTGTGGAAGAAGCCTTCTATATATTAGTGAAAAATATTAGAATATCAGCAGATATTGACTGATCATTCCCTTGAAATAAAAAAAAAAAAAACCACTCACTTCAGAATAATAGTGTTAGCTTGCCTCAAATTATACATTCAGTGGAGAACGTAAATTTAAAAAAATTAAATTCAAAAATAGTGAACTGTATATAATTAGCACAAGAATCTGGGCTCCCACAATCAGGAGCACCAGAGCTCCCACTGCTGTTTGCTTGTATTTAAGACAAGATGACGCTGTCAATTTTTTCCTTTAACAGTAACACTGAAATGGGGGAAGGGAATTCAACAGGAAGAACTGAAAATAAATCAATCATTTTCTCTAATTTTATAGTAAACTAACTAACAAAACTAAGAACAAGGCTTTTCAGCTCTTTCCACTAAATTCAGTTTCCTAAAAAGTCTCATACAAAGCAATTGTACCGAAATATTGAAATCTTACACTAAGAAAAAGCTCTGAGGCAGGAGTGGAAGGTCAAAACAGGTAACAATTTCTTGATGACACAAGGCAGCTGTACACACAAAACTTCCCTCCCCCAAGATACAATTTTATTTTCTTTTTCCCTTGCATAACCTTAACCTACACTTTCCTGCATTTTAACACTAATTATCACACACTAATGAGCCCCACTTCCCATGCTTTAGGAAGCAGCTTTATGTAAGCAGTTTACCTGCTCGGCCACAGCCCTGAAAAGACAAGATCCATCCTTGGCAACCCTCTTCCTGTACAAGCCCTGCGAACGCAGGTAGCAGTCCATCGAGGTGTCCCCGGGGGCGTCCATGCCGCTGCCTCGGTGACTCTGCTCCCCGCCGTCGGCTTTGCACGCCGCCTCCATCTTTACCGCTTGGCTCCGAGCAGGATCGCCGCACCTCTCCTAGCCCCACATGGCAAGGCAAAGCCACTGAGCAGCTCCAGGGCCGGGGAAAGGAAAGAGGAGCAGCTGGTGGAGGAGCAGAGCGCTGTCCCCCCCAGCACTCGAGGTAGCAGCAGCAATAGGAAAAGTAGCCGGGCTCACGCTAACAACTCGCATGTGGGAATAGCTGAGAGAAACCGCAAAGTTTTATTCCACTGTCTGCACTTCCAGCTCGGTAAAACCCGTGGCTTCTATGCTTCTCCGAAGGGCCGGCCAGCAGCTCCTGGGCACGGCTCCGGCA
>NW_010197821.1:0-211 GCF_000695765.1 Mesitornis unicolor | reverse complement strand
GTGCCCCACTGCCACCCCTTCCCTTCTGTCCCCCCGCAGCGCTCTGCCTGGTGCTGGGCTGCATGATCTTTCCTGATGGCTGGGACGCAGAGACCATCCGGGACATGTGCGGGGAGAAGACGGGGAAATACTCCCTGGGCGATTGCTCCGTGCGCTGGGCCTACATCCTGGCCATCATCGGCATCCTCAACGCCCTCATCCTTTCCTTCCT
>NW_010197820.1:1191-3681 GCF_000695765.1 Mesitornis unicolor | reverse complement strand
CGGGTGGGAGGGTTGGGACTTGCCTGGGGGTCTGGGTGATGGCAGGACGGGGCAGGCGCCCCCCCACCAGGCTCCCCTACACCCCGGGGCTCTGGGAGTCCAGGTATCCCTAGTGCTAATGCAGCAAGGAGGGGGTCACAGAGCTGCGACGAGACTGGAGCTGCCCCACTTGGATTCACATCCCCAATCAGGATGTGGCTATTTGCTCATTTGTTCCAGTTTTCGTGGGGATGCTCTGTCAGCTCTCGCAGCAGATTTCAGCAGAAAGTGCAAGCAGAGGCAGGGGGAGATGCGGTGACCTCAGTCATGCGCGGGTAAGGGCTCGTGGTGTTTCTGGCTTTGCTGTGGATCCCTGCAAGTGCGAACTGCAGAGACCATCGTTGCTTGGGGGTTTGAGTGAGTTTTGTGACAGCTGCTAGTGACTCTCACAGTGATGCATCTACTTCCATTGCTTTTATTTACTATTGTGTGCGCTCAACCAGAGACGAGGAAAGTGGATCCAGTGTCACAGATCATGTGAATTCAAACTAGATCTTATTTTATAGATTTCTTAGACTTCTCTCTTAGTAGATTCATCCATCCTTGGTTCAGGTGGTGGTTCCCTAGTTTGACGTTGCCTGATGGGGCAGATCTTCACGTTGTCCGTTTGGGAGCTGCTCCAGCCCTGTGGCAAAGGCAGCTTTACCTGAGTGGAGGCTCTGGCCCCATGTGTTGAGTCCATCCTGTTTGGGCTCAGTAAAGCACTGGTGGGACAGAAACCGGTGCCAATGGCAAGATGGGTCCGGGGGTACCTGCCAGGGTGGGACTGGGAGAAGGACCCTGGGCTGAGGCTGTGTTCAACCGTGTGCCCCGGAGCGCCCTTGCTGCCTCTGTCCTCGGGTTATCGGAGCATCAGAGTTGGGGTGAAGAACCCAACGTGTATTGAACCCGCTCTCTCATCAAGATTTAATCACTTGGCCACAACCCCGCGGTCCTGGTGCCCTGGCTCATGGCCAGCCACGTTTCTGGTGGTGAGCCCCTTCCCCTGCTAAAAAGCAGCTTTTTGGAGGTATGGGGGCCGTAGCACAGGGGACTGGTGGCTGTGAGACCCCAGCCACGTGCCTCAAGCCCAGCGCCTCCTTTGCGGGTGTGTAAATGTGTCAGCACGGTGCAGCTGGCCCCTGGCATCGCCCCCGCTCCCCCCGGGGCTGCTGTCACCCGGCAGAGCCGCGCTACTGCAGGTGCCCATCGACACCCGGGGGCTGTGCTCTGCCACAGGCGCTTTTGGGTCCACTGCACCGAGACTCCCCAGTGACAGAGGTGAGGGATGCTCGTGGCCGCTCTATGGTGCCCATGCGGGACATTGCCATTTCCTGAAGAGCTTGGGTTGTATTTAGGAGCTGAAGGAAAGGACATCCCAGTGTGGGGCTGCTCCAAAACCTTGGCCACTGACGATGCAAAGCAGCTGCAGCGATGTCCCCTGGGGAGGGGACAGGGGCAGGGAAGACCCTGCTGCATGGGGAGCCGAGGGGTCTCAGGGATGGGTCCTCACTGCTGCGTGCACACCAAGGATGGGACAAGGCCAGGTCCTGGGTGCTCAGGGACCATCAGAGCTCCCCAGGGGCTGAGATTTGGGCTGTGGCTTCAGCTCAGGGTCACCCTGGTGTCCAGGAATGCAGCGTCCCTGGGGCTAGCGCTGGGACGGAGTCCTGCTGCCCAGGACAAATGCTTCTGGCCTGGCTCCTGGGAGGAGAAACTGGTGCTGGTGGGGAAGGGTGGCCTGGGGAGGGGGCTCAAAGGGAGACAGGGAAGGGAGCGGTGACTGTGGAGGTCTCGGAGCAGATGGAGCCACGGGTCCTCGCCCTGAAAGCATCGCTCGGCCACAGCATGGTGAACAGGCGAGCTCTGCTGCCATTCACCCTCGGTGAACCAGATTGTTTCTTATTTCGGATATTTAATGCCTGGGTTTTAAATTCTCCCTGACATTTGTCAGCGCTTTACAGCCCTTTTGCAACATGTTTATGGTGTTATTAAAGAAAAGAAAGAGAGAGGGAGCGACTGGAGGTTATGGGCTGCTGCACGAGGGCATAAAACTGACCCTAAAATGATGAACTCTGTGTGGAGCCACTGGCCTGTGTGGTGCTGCTGGGCTTGGGGGGCTGATCTGGCCGCCAGTGTGGGGGGATGAGGGGGTGGTGATCACAGAGGGGATTTGTTGTTCTGAGTGATTGCAGATGATAAAAGCAGCGAGGGCCAGAGGGGAAACTCCCTTGGACTAGGGGATGGGAGCTGCGGTCCTGGCTGGAAATGAAGGGATGTGGAGAGATGTTTGGGGCTGTGGAGGGATGTGGGGGGGATGTCTGGGTGTGGGGAAGATGTTTGGGGCCAGGGCTGAGGAGCTGTGTCCGGCAGGGTCTCGCTGTGGTGGGGACCAGGCACTGCGAGGCTGCACGGACACCCAAGCTGCTCTGACCTTCTTTGATTTCAGGGAGATTTGGACGTCTGTCAGGG
>NW_010197820.1:828-1176 GCF_000695765.1 Mesitornis unicolor | reverse complement strand
GGAGCCTTTCACCCCGTTCGGCCCTGGCTGAGGGGCAGCAAAAAGCATGGGGGAGGGTCATGGAGGTCGCAGGGGGTCACTGGTGCTGCTCAGCCAGGTGGGGTCTGGCAGAGGGGGGTGACGAGCTCAAGGCGCCCCATGGAGAAGACAAAACCTTCACCCCAGGGTGGGATGGGGCGGCAGAGCTGGGATGTGGTGACCCTATGCTGGGTTTGTCTCAGAGCCCCTAGGGGGTGTGGGGGTGTCCCTGAACCTTCACCGTGCCTCAGTTTCCCTCCTGTGGAACAGGGTAACGGTCCCCCCAGAGATCCTCGGGGATTTGCTGAAAAGAGGAAATCCGCCCCAAAG
>NW_010197820.1:434-807 GCF_000695765.1 Mesitornis unicolor | reverse complement strand
CGGGGATTTGCTGAAAAGGGGAAATCCGCCCCAAAGTATCCACCGGTCGGGAGCTGTGGGTGCTCACGTGCAGTGCAACCTGTCCCGGCCACGAATTGCCAAATTTATGGTCCTGACACCCGAGAAGCGGAGCAAGCGCTGCTGTAATTAAGTGAATGAGAAAAGCGTGCGTGCAATTAGGCTGGGCCTTTTAAACCCTACCCCGGAGCCGGACAGGGGCCGCGGGCTCATCAGAGCAGTGGCAGTTCCTTTTTTAAGAGGAGAGAGGTTTTTGGGATACTTTGCCCACATAATGTTCCAATTTTAGCTCTGCACCCGGGGTGTAATTGCATTAAAAATACCAGGGAGGGGGAGGACGCCAGGGGCACACGGG
>NW_010197820.1:0-300 GCF_000695765.1 Mesitornis unicolor | reverse complement strand
TGCCCATCCATCACTGCCGGTTTTGGGAAGCGACCGCGTGCGACGTGGTTGGATGGGACGGGGCAGCTCCCTCCTGCCCTGCGCCAAATCTGGGAGTTTTAAGTTGAAAATCGTCAGACGTTTCTCTGTGGTGTTTGCGAATAAAATCTAGCTTGCTTTTTGATTTGTCCCGTGTTCTTTAGTCTTTCAGGGCTGTGCTGTATCTTTCGCTTGTCTCAAGCATGAGGGCTGTGTATTTTCCTTTGTTTCCATTGAAATGTGAAGTTGGAGCCTCAGGAAAACCCTGAGGGTCTCTAAAGC
>NW_010197819.1:539-4293 GCF_000695765.1 Mesitornis unicolor | reverse complement strand
CATCCCGGTCGCCGCCCGCCAATCGCCCAACGGGGAGCGTGAAGTCGTTAACATAAACCCCACCCTCCCTCGTATTTGCATAGCTCGTAGCGGGTGGCCAATCGGAGCCTCGACGGGTGGTGCTCATTGTCATAATTTATGCAGCTCGGGCACCCCCTGGTGGGGCGCAGGGCAGGAGGAGAGGAGCCGAGGGATGCCCCGTCCCCATCCTGCTCACCCCCATCCCCGGGGATGGCCCTAGCAAGGGATGTGGATGTGCCATCCTCTCCCCAGGGCTGGCCCAGTTTTGGTGATGTCCATCACCACTGCACCCCTCTACGTGCCCTGTCAGTGCTGGGGTGCCTCGTAGGCATCCTTGTACCTCCCACCCTTCCTACCCCCAAAGAACCCCCCCAAACCCAGTCTTTTTCTAATCTGATAGATTTATTGAAAAATTAAAAGCACAAGCTCTGTATATATAAATACGACGACGTTGCCAGCGATTTACAAGGCCTCCGGTTGCTCTCTCTGCATCCCCACCTGCGGCCCGTGCCACCCTCCTGGGCACAGGAGCAACCACCCGAGGGAGCAGCGACCGCCCAAAAACCCCTCCAGCCTGAGGCATGGGCCCACCTCCCTCTGCGTGTGGCACTCAAATGACAGTGGGGACTCCCAGACCTCCATCACCCTTCTGCCCTGCTTTCCAGCTTGGGCTAGGGGGAGAGAGGGTGTACCCAAAGGGCAGCTCCCCCACACCAGAGAGGACAGAGATGATGTTTTTAAGGGATGTGCACTGATTTCTGCCCATTCTCAGCCTGCCCTACGCAGGCAGTGAGAGGCTGCGGTGGGCAGGGGGACATTTGGGGATGAGATGTGTGGGAAGGTGCAGTGGGCGAGGGCTCTGCGTGGCGGGATGCTGCTTTCGCACCTCAGCACTGCCTTTCATCCCTGTTCAGGCGCTCCCTGCCAAGAGCCACGCTCCCAAAACCCGTCTGGGTTCCTAGAGGGCGACGTTGAATTCTGTGACCAAGAAATCAATGTAGTCCTTTTCCTTCAGCTTAAAGGCTTCAGCGATGATCCGGGCAGCTTCCCGATGCTCTTTCCCCCGTAGCCCCGTGCCGTTCACTTCCAAAATGACGTGGCCCACCTTCAGCTTCCCACAGTTGTGTGCTGAGCCCCCACGCTGTGGGATAGAGGTGGTCAGCACATGGTCCCACCCCCCCGGGCTCAAGGCAGAGATGGAATACAGGCAGTTTCAGGAAAACGAGAAATGTTTCATTGCCATCATGTTCACCCCGACCCGGTGTTTGCTGGGTCAGGGTTAACACAATGGAAATGAAGCATTTCAGATTTCGGAAAGAGGGGATGAATTTGGCTTCCCTCCTGCTTGCTTCTGGAGTGCAGCATCAGCTGGGGTGGCCAAGAATAACCAAGGCACAGTCAGCTCTGCTTTTCTTTTGCTGTAAATAACTTGAATTTTGCCCCAAGTAAACAGCAGAGGAAACGGTGCGGGGAGACAACTCCCGAGGGCTCGGTTCCCAGCTATCAACCACCATTCCCTCTTTGCCAATCCTCTGTCTGAGCAGAAAAAGGGAGTTTCCAGACATCTGGAGACACCAGCCAAGCTTTTGGGGCTGCCCAGACCCCCTCTGAAAAGTCTGCAGTAAACCCTTGGCTCTCAGGACGTGGTGTGGGATCATCCTTGTGACACGCATGCAATACACAGCAATTTCCCCCCCTGCCCCAGGCAGAATGGTGCCTCTGATGCCCAGGGAGATGCAGGGCTGCCACTGCACTCTGGCCATGCCAGATGGGCTTTCCTGGTGTCCAAGGAGCAAAGGGATGGGACATGTGCTGAGTTCTGCCCGTTCTCAGCCTGCCCTACCTGGATGGTGACGATGCGGGGCAGCGGCTGCCGCGTGTTTGCTCCACCCTCGATGGCGATCCCCAAGGTCGGAGCGCTCTTGGACACTCGGATCAGACACGATGTGGGCTCCAGGAGCCCTGGCTGCGGGGAGAGACAGCAGTGCTGCTGAGGGAGGCTGGGCATCGCCTGCCTGCTGCCATGGGGCAGGGACAGACATGCTGCCCATGGATGCTCTCTGACTCCTGACATCCACGATCCCAACCATGGGCAGGTCTGGGAGGGCTTGGAGAGGAGCAGAGCAGCTCTCTGACTGCCTGTCTACACCCCTCAACCTTGCCATCACCAGAAACTCTCCAATTTACTTCCAGTACCTGATGTCACCTTCCCTTCTGGGCAACGGGTGATTTCAGCCATGGGACACTGCCCTGAGGATGTCCCCTCCAAGGCCAGGAACTCTGCCATGTCCCAAGCAGCTGCTTGCTGGAACTGGGAGGGACTGGATTTACCCAGGATGGGGTGAAACAACCCTACAGTGCCTTTCTCAGCCGCTCCCGTCTCCTTTCCTCAACACCCAGCCCACCATGGAGCTGGCTCAGCTCATTAAATAACCCATCAGCACACAAGAAAGGGGCTATGTCTGCAGGCGGAGGGAGCAGCCCTGGGTGCCCACCTCCCGCAAATGGCCCTGGGCACCCATCCTCACCGGCTTGGAGGCCCCTTCTGCCGCCCCCTCGCTCCTTGTGGCCTCCTTGAGGCTTCGGCTTTTCCCAGGGACCGGCTGCCGGCTCTTGTCCTTGCCGCTCATCTCGACCTCCCCGATGTCCACCCCGCTGTCCTCGCTGAGGGTCTGCCCGCTGTCCGACAGCTGGGAGAGCGTGGAGGCTGGGGAGAGACGAGGGCTGTTAGAGGTCGGGCAGCACGGCTCTGCGGCCAGCTGAGCACCCACAGGGCCACCTCCCAGAGGGAGGACATCACACTCACTACCAGGGCTGGGCAGGATCCCTGGGACATAGACCTGGACTTAAAGCGAGGTTTCCCAGTGAACCCCTCCTGAAGAGCAAAGCTGTGCACAGGGAGCACCATGTGGCCTTGAACCCTGCTCCAGGATCCAACCCAGATCCTGAACTGGGATGGGAGGAGAGGGTGATAGGCTCAGGGGTCCTGCTGGAGGCCAGTTTGAGCCAGCCCATGCACATCACCAGCACTTGGGAGGAGATGGGGACAGACCTGAGCAAAGAGGAGCTGCCAGGAGGGACCTTTCTCCCCTTCGAGGATGAAGGCTCTGGGTGCAGGAGGCCCGAGACCTGGAAGAGCTGGAGATCCTGACACCCCTCCGGCAGGGTCCGGCCTCCGTCCAGTGTCAGCCGGGCACTCCAGCCCCTCACCCCATCAACGCCAGCTCAATGAAACAGTTGCAGTGGCAGGACGGCGCCACGGGAGGGCGACAACGCCACTCGCATCGGGTCCCTGGCAGCCCAGACGCACACGGGCCATTTCCAGGGGGGCTCCCAGAGGCTGGGGGAGGCTGGGGGGACCCCCCGACCAAGGCTCTCAGAGCCTCCCCTTCTGGGCACCCTCACAGGGCTCCAGGGCCACCCCTCCTCTCCTGCTGGACCAGGGCCATTTGCTGAGGGATCTCTGGAGCCCAGCACACTCCTCCTCCAATTCCACTCCTTTTTCCTGGGATATGCTCAGGATAAATCTGACCCCAAGCTCTCTGTGGCCACAGTCTATTTTTCTTTCCCCAAATCTGGAATTAAAAGGGAAAAATCCCAGAATTACTACTTTTTTTCTTTTAAAACTCCACTGGAAGCAGATTTTATGAACTAAAGCAGCAAATCCCACGCAAGAGAGATGCTGCAATCATCTAACAGAGCTGGGTCTTTAAGCAAAGGTCAGCCTGAATTG
>NW_010197819.1:0-409 GCF_000695765.1 Mesitornis unicolor | reverse complement strand
CCCCCCCCCCCCTGCCGATAACACTGTGGAGGGCTTTATGTTTCTTGGATATTTGCCTTTTTTTTTTTGCCATGATGCTGTCAAGCTGTTTTCTGCAAGTGAAAATTAATAACAGGGGAGAAAAAAAGCAAACTAACACACAGCGACCAAACGTTGCCACAGCGATCCAGGCTCTGCGGCTTTTACCCTACCCTCTCGACCTGGAGTCTGAACCGAAACCACGACGTTTGCCCCAGGGTGGCTGTCACCCACCTCTGGCCTGAGGCAAGGGCCTCACTTCATTGACATCAGGCTCGCTGTTGGGTTGGTGCACCTCCACCATGATGAAATGCTGGTTGGCCATGGCCTGCGGGCTGCCCTTGTCTGGAGGAGGGGGTGCCGGGTGGGGCGGAGGGGGAGGAGGGGATGG
>NW_010197818.1:0-567 GCF_000695765.1 Mesitornis unicolor | reverse complement strand
TGGAAGGACCCTGAGGGCTCACCCCAGTGAACTCGGGGCACAGGGGCCAGCTCTGTTCCCAGACTCCCTTTGCTTCTGTATAAGAAACACACCTTTAAATTAGGATTATTTCTTGCTCTTCCGTAAAGCCTGACTGAACAGAACAGACCAAAATCGCCAACTAGTGAGGACAGCCCCTCAGCTCACTCAAATAAAATACAAGTGCCTCTGTGTAATATTTTGCTGCATTTCCTTCAGTGAAAACACTACATAAAACTTTGCAAGAGCAAATCAAGCATTGGAAGAAAAACGAATTTGCTGAGATGACAGGAAAGCAGGCGTTTTCCAGAAAATAACACGTATCCAAGCATAGGGATTCCTACCAGTGTTGGCTGCAATCATTAAGGTGCTTGTGTTAATGTCTTTGGAGTGGATTTACAGGGGGCTTGAGCGAGACTTAATGTCTGCACTGTGTCTTGTTTCCTGCTCAGGTGCTTCAGCGGCGCTTGGAGTTCTTGGTCCTGGTTTCTCTGAATGAATTGTTAAAAATAAATCATAAATAATAAATCATTTATAAGATATAATATA
>NW_010197817.1:314-917 GCF_000695765.1 Mesitornis unicolor | reverse complement strand
CCCCCCCATAGCAAAGTGTGGGATGCAGCAGCCTAACCTAGGGGGTTCACGGCGGGTGAGGTCAAGTGCAAAGAGGAGGAGGACAGGAATACTGGGGTGTGTTTAATTACTGGGGTTTCTCCAACCCACCCTCACCCCCCCCTTTGCAGCTCATCCCCACGCCGTGGATGATGTTTCCTGCCAGAGGGGCTTTTCCATTAGGGAAAATCAGGCGCTTTTCCATTAGGGCCTGGTGGCAGATGGGGCCTGGGGTTGCCTTGATAAGACCCTTGAGCCTTGGCTTCTCCCCGGTGAATCCCACAACAACCTCCATCCCCCCACAACAACCTCCATCCTCCCACAACAACCTCCATCCTCCCATCTCCTGGGGACCTTCAAGGACATGGGATAACAGTGTCACCACCAACCCCAAACCACAGGCTCTCGGACAGCTGAGCTGTGGACCCATAACCCTCCCAGTGTGGCTTGTGGCTTTCCAGTGCGGCGCTGGGATTTCGGAGGTGGGTATTATCCCCGTCTGCGAGAGCCTGGCAGGGCCAGCTGCCTGCAAAAACAAATTACGGCCGCCGCCGCCATGGCCCCAGCACATGCGCCGGCCAAACC
>NW_010197817.1:0-204 GCF_000695765.1 Mesitornis unicolor | reverse complement strand
CCCCCCGGGGGGGGTTACAGTGGAGCATCCGCACCCCCAGAGGTATCAGCCCCGTGGGAAGCAGCGAGAGGTGGGCGCTGATGGGGACCTGAGGATGGGGTCGAAGCATTTTGGGGAGGTGGAGGAGGGCGGTGCTGCGGCCAGGTCAGAAGAGCGGCTCATCGCCCACCCACCGCCGAGGGGGATGCAGGATGGGGAGATGCG
>NW_010197816.1:0-20061 GCF_000695765.1 Mesitornis unicolor | reverse complement strand
TTAACCAAGCCGAGTTCTTTCCCCACCGACTTGATTTCCGGCAGGGACAGCTCGCTCTTGCGCTGTCAAGATTACCTTCTTGAGGACCTCCCAGCCCTCTTGGGCACCCTTGCCCCCAAGGACTGTCTCCCAAGGGATCTCATTGACCGACTTCCTGAACAGTTCAAAGTCAGCCCTCCGGAAGTCCAGGGTGGCCGTTCTGCTGGCCGCCCTCTTCACCTCTCCTAGCACTGAGAATTCCACCATCTCATGGTTGCTGTTTCCCAGGTGTCCTCCAACCCTCACATCGCCCACAAGGCCTTCCCTGTTTACAACACTGCAGCAGAGGTCAGCAGGGCACAGGACTGACTCCAAAGCAAAGACGTAAAACCTACCACCTTACCTTCAAGTTTGTAGAAGAAGGTAACTAAACATTTGTGACTAAAATGGGCACATGAGAAGGTGATAATGGGAACATCCTAGCTCAAGACACTGCTTTATCCCTTCCCAGCTGGGATGTTCACACAGCATTTCTGTACAGTTTTAGACATTGTTATTTAACTCCAAGAGGGGTGATTTTAAACCCTACAAGAGAACAGTCAAGACTCCAACAGATGCACTTTATAAAACTCCAGTGCATGTTGGTAATTCCTGAGGCTAAGCAAACCCTGCAGGCATCATCTTCAACATCTCTCAAAACCCAAACAGCAACTTCAGAAAATTCTACAAACTTGCAAGAAAATATATTATTCTGACTGCTGCCAAGAAGCATGAATAAATACAGAAACCATCTGATACTTTTCTTTAACTTCCACAGTCATCTTCCACAGAAGATCTCTGCTCACAAAGACATTCTGGTCAAATGATTTATACCCAGCTACATTTTCTTTGCTGGTGTAAGAAGTACTGGCTCAATGCTGAATGGATGGATGAAAGAATTTTTTGATCACCAGTAAGAAAAGGCAAGGTTAACAACCAGAGACACAAAAATCCCAAGAGTCTTGCCAGGGCAAGTGCTAGCTTGGGAGTGTACTGCAAAAGACAACAAAATACAACAGTACCGCATAGAGGCTGCAGAGAAACTGCTTTTTGGGAGATCATGCCACAGCGAGTTACAGATCACAGACCACACGGTCTGTGCCATGGGTCATGGCAGCCTCTAACAGAACCACTTCTCAGGCAGTTATCAATAACTCTCCCAAGCAAATCTACACATGAGGGCATTTCCCAGCCCAATCCTATTATGGAACATAATCTTCAACCCCTTGACAACAAAATATATTTCTCCTATAAGAAAGAATCACCAACAGAAAGCCAGGCTGTAACCACAACGTTGGTGTGTACGTGTGTTTTACTCTTAGTATACACTGTTCAATGCTTGTTCTCAAATTCATCATGCCTTCACTTGACTGACCATTAATGTCTCAGTTTTGCACAGGCCCGTTTATTTCAAGTCCTTCTATAGCCTGTATAAAGCTTTTCATTCAATAAAACAATTAAAATTTCACACAGGAAAGCTTCCCAAACATGAACTGCTCCCCATGCATACAATGCCTTATTCTTTAATAAAAGCATTGCTCTTTTCACCAATAAAACAGAGTGAATTATCTGCCTGTTCAATGAAAGGGCAATACATTAGGTATTCTCCAACATTAAAACACTTTTCCTTTTCGTCAGAAGAGCTCCCTTCACACTTGCTGTTTCAATAAAACATGGCAAGAAGCATTAAGAACAGCAGAGCTGCATGCTGTTACACTGGGTTGTGTACAGAAATGAGTATTCAATCAACCTCTACTCCCAAAAGTAGGAAGACAAAGATCTGTGATCAAAGCCCCTTCCCTGGCTGTGTCTGGCACACCAAAAGTCTCCACATCCCTCCCTCTCACTACCCTTGGATCTCGGCTTTGCAGGCAGCTGAAGGAGCACTGGACAGTGAGTGTGTTGTGCTCAGAGGGCATTTCACCTCTCACTGGATATTTGGGAGACCCATTTGTCCTGCAAGCACTGCACTTCCCCAAGCCTCCTGAAACCACACCACAGCTCCACAGAAGACTTAACGTTCACAGGAGATTTTTCTGCTTACTGAAGAAATTGTGACAAATAAAAGGAATTCCCAAACTTATCCTCTCCTTATAAGCAACTCTTTTCAAAGACTGTTGCCTGGAAAAAGGTTTAAAATTTGGGAGTAGTTTTTAAAGCTGGTTTCCAAGTTCACATAATTAAAATAAAACCTAGGCTTGCAAGCTTAAACAGCTTTATCATATAGAACAGATTACTTATGCTGTCAGTGATATTTGCCAGTATTTAGTGGTATCTTTGTAATTCTTTTTCCTACGTGCAGAGAAAGAGGGCAATATCTGCTGTCAGAACTGATTAAATTCAGTTAAAACTTCACATTTGTTTGAAGACCTCAATTTTCTTTCCTTTTAATTGTGCTTTGCCCTAAACTAAATATTGTTTGGTGCTTGGAAATGTATTTGCATATGTTGAGGCTAATACAACTCCAAGTAGGCCTTCTTTCATTATTATGCGATATTTATTTCTGTCATTGCAAGTCATTTCCCAGAACATGTCATCTCAGTTGATTAAGTTTTATCCAAACTTCTACAATGTTTGGGGCAGCAGCTGAAGCTTTGTTACCCAGACTGATGTAATTACTGGAGAATTCAGTTCCTTCTTTCCTTCCTAGTTTTTAGCCCTCAAGGACGCTGAGAAAAGGTTACAAATAAAACTTGCATGCAAACTAAAATTTCAAAACCAGAAAGGCTTATCATGACCAGGAGAGCATTAATCACTGTCTGTAATGGCTCACACTCACAGATTGCTGCTCACTTTCAAAATATAAATTTGCACCAAGCAGAGCTACAGAAACCATAGGCTCCTGAGCATTAGAGAGGATGAGTAGTGCCAATGCCTATTTAGCAGAGAAGGTGTTTGCAAACAAGTCTCAGAACTTGCTGGGCTGAAGACTCAGCTGTCCCTTCACTTTCTTTTTGCCTTTAAAACAAACTCAAGGCTTACTTTGGTGTTTTGACAAAGGTTAGCCCCTCTGGAAATCAACTGTGCTGTTGAAGTTGTCCGAACAATTGTGATGGTCCTGTTAAGGACTGTTGAAAACGGCTATTACTGCGACTGCCTCTAAGATGTTTGCTGTGGTTTCCATCCAGAACAACGGCCTCATTCCCTTTCAAGTTCTGAATGTTTGCTCTCTTGCCACTTATACTTGCTTTTCTTCACCTGGCAAAGTTGGTTTGCTTCCACCCCCACTCTTCCACCACAGCTATTTGCATGTGTGTGGGGCCAGGATAGTTCTTCCTGCTGCCCCGAAGGAGCTGCCCTTTCTAAATAATAGTCTATATGATGACTCTCAGGTTACCTATGATGAAAGATTAACAAATATTGTTCTTAGACTGAATTTTTCTGGCAAAGACATCTCAGAGGCTTTCAAACATTCTTTCATTCTTCTGACCACTCAGCCTTTTAGATTTCATTACATTATGTTTTTCACCTCTCAACCAGAGACATGACTTTTCAGTTAATTCTTTGCAAAGCTCTAAGAACAGTAACAAAATATTGTAAATTATCCTTAATATTACCACTATGCTATCTAAGGAATGTTTTTACCCATTTCTTAAAAAGTCACTAAGTGATCTTGGGAACCACAGACAAACAGCCATACTTTTTGAGACAGGACTATAGTCTCAAATTTCCTTACCAAAAACCCATATGCTTGCAGTTTCCTACCTTATATCCATCAATCCTAATAGTCAAAACACATTCAGTCCTATTTTAGCTAAGTTCTCAAGCCAGTGATTGCCAATAAACCTGTAGCTTTTCACTGTATCACAAAACATAAGTGAAATCTAATAAAGGTTGGGACCACCACTGTTGTCATCCAGGCCGAACCCAGTACCAGAATGGGTAATATTTCAGGAGTGTGCTGTATGCTCAGTGAGCGGCATGTATTTGAAAAAATGCTCTAGAAAGTGTGACCTTCAAAGTACCCAAGTAGATGGTCTCGCAAGTGCCAGGTTTTCAGATCCCAACAGCATCTTCCTTCTAATTGCATTGAGGCCCATTTCTTTGCCCCAAAACCCAGAGGCCTGTGATTGTGCAATAACCTGAAGGCAGCAGATGCTATATTTTGCCAGGTAGTTTTTTCCCCTTTTACATTAAAAATAGGATATGAATTTTTCTTACACCTTCTAGTACTATTTCATCCAAATAATTGTTACCATTTGGATTGCAGCTTCCTGTGACAGGCTCATTAGTCCGACAGTAAAGCCAGCAAGATCAGAATAACACACCAGAGCACGTGTTGCTTTTTGCTGCAGATGCTTCAAAAACAAGCAACAAGAGCCCATATCCTGACTCCAGCATGCATCCCAAATTATCTAAAGAAATCTTTCTCAAGACCAGAAGCTCTTGTATAGCCTCTGTTCTAGCACTGGGTCATAGCAGCACATCAGTAATTTCCTCACAAGGAGCCCAAGAAAGAGCCCAGGGATGGCTCAGAAAAACACTGCTGTTCTCAGGCTTGCCCTGCTCAGCACTCACCTGGAGGGGGTGGCTCCTGTGCTGCCTCCCTCTCACTGTCACAGGGCTCCCCAGCAGAAGGGCATTTTTGCATTTAAATTGAAGAACATTTTGCCACTGAACCAGTGCTATTTTTTAACTCCTAAAAAAATTAAAATGTGAATGGCTCCGGCTGCCGGATGATTTGGCTTGGCTGGTATGTTCCCATACTAGCGGGATACAGATATGAGCTGGCTTGAAGACTATCGGAAAAGCATATGAAAAGCAAGAATATTATGATAAAAAGGGATTAGATCGTGTCCTTATTAATGACAATAGAATTAATTCAAGGAATCACTGACTAAGCAGAAGCAGCATTTCAAAAGATCAGATATACAGTTCATTCTTGAGAATAACTAAACCATTAAATCTTTAGGCAGAGGAGCCTCTTATGCCTTAATAAGAAAAATGAGATATAAGTGCATGTTACCTGGATTTGTGGAGACACAGAAGTGTTGTAAATAATGATAATGGTAACTATTTCCATCAGTGAGATGAGGCTGAAGTTACATCCCTCATTCTTGTCAAACTATGTTTGACTCCACAAATAACCTACCAACATTTCTCTAAATGTCCATCTAAACTTGCGATTAAATTGGAGATGGAGGTAAGGAGATTTAAAAGAAAATAAAAGAAAACATGCAAACCAACAGTCTAAGCTCCTAACATACAAACAGGCCACATAATAAATCAGAGGGTTTTTGGCAAAAACTCTCTGTTCTTCCTTCCTGGCCTGAGCAGAGTTTAAAATGCCCAGTACCAGCTCAAGATTTCATACTTCCCAGGTTCTCCTAGCTTCTCCCCAGAACCACAGAGAAAGGATTCACTAACTAGGCCTAATGACTACAACATTGTTATACAGACAAACAAAACAGTTTCTTCTACATCCCTAAACAGAGAGGAAGAAAAGGAAAAGAAAAATGAAAAAAAGAAGAAAAGGAAAAGAAGAGAGAAAAAGTTAAAGAAAAAATTTTAAAAGAAAAAAAAGGAAAAATAAAAAAAAACCTGACCAGAGAAAACAAGTACAACTGTCTTATTTCTCTGAATTTATTTATGAGACTAAAAATACACAGGTTTCAAGATGCCTTAGGTCAAAGGAAGGAATCTGGATATTGGTGGCTTTTGGCTCAGGTTTTGACGATATAATGGTCTAAAGTGGCACCATGAAAGCAGTACACATTTTATTCATATATTTTCTGCAAGACACTCTCTTCAAAGAAGCAATCTGGACTTCTTCAGAACTTCAGTTTCTGAGCTGATAAAAGCTTGGATGCTGCAGGTGTCACAGATGCACAGGACAAATACTTGCACGGTCTAATTCACAAGGTCACTCCATACTAACACGCATGGCCATTTTGCAGCTAGCTGGTAATATACTCTATCTGGAGAATTAGTAACATACAACTGTATCAAAATTCTCATCTTTTCGTAGAAGTAAGGTGCTGTGAAACAAGGACTCTGCGTAATAGCAAGCAGTGCACAGGGAAATGTCTAAACTGCACACACTGGGCTTCTGATCTAGGACACAATGGAAAAACACTCAGGTAAAAACAAAGGAAGGATTATCTTGTATCGATCCAGACTCCGGATTTCACACATGACCTTGAGTGGGGCCTGAATCTTAGGATTCTGCACTCTGTTCTGGTAACTGGGATTACAGGGAGCATGGGCAACCAACAGATCATTTGGAAGCTACTCCAGTGGGCAGGAGCAGTTTTCTAATATGATTTACTGCAGCAATGAAAACAATGAGTTTGCCATCGAGGAGAGGCCTCACAGGTGCAGCTTATATTCAGAACAAAAATAATCAGTGTGATTTAGCTTTTGTGCTCACTAACCAGAGAGATCTATGGCTTCTTACACATTACCATTAATACAAAACATAAATTATTTTCATTCTTACTGGCTTCCTCCACAAGGCATTCTATTTATAAGGGTGTTTTAGACTTATAATTTAATCATATGAATAGTTTTTGGCAATTGATGCTCAAGTCCCACAATGATATACTTTTAGATTGGAGCTTTAAACAGCTCCAAGAAATGTTTATCCTGCCAATGAAGAGTTTTAGCAACGCGCAATTTATTTTCATCGTACTGATGTAATGAGGGCAGTTGAAGGGGATGCAAACCATTTTCACATTAACTATAAATATGGCATTGCAAATGCAGGCTGTATCTCCAGCTTTTCAGGGTCCTGAGATCTCCCTATGTGCCACTAACCCAGAAATTTTAGCTTGCTTTACATTGCTGCAAGCCAACCTTGTGAAACTAATCTTTCCTGCTTTCTTTTCTTATACAAGCTCCAATCAGTCAAGCAAAACTCTTTTCTTTTAGTTTCTTGTTCATCACTTCCTGTATTCTGATAAAGCATATTGGGCTCAGGTTGCATAACCAGGACATATTATCAAATCTTACAAGGCAAATTTTCTCCAAATCTTACCGGAAAGAAAAATTGTATTTTAACCACTCATTTCAGGAAGCCTAAATACAGGTATATGACACAAAAGTAATAAAATACATCTTAACAGTTTTATGTTGAACAAATACTCTGAAAGCATTTATTCGCTTTTGTTACAAGCACAGCATTTAGTATTTCTGATTGTACTGGTTTCTTCCAAAGAACTAAGACTGAAATGCAATCAGCATGACTATGGAGAATTTGTGTTAGGGTCTGGTGGTACTTGCAAAGTATAGTTTTTTTAAAAAAACACAAATTGTAATTTATTTCTACATAAATTCTTTCAATCACACACATTAAATAACTGGAAAGAGACAGCATAAATTGTAGCCACTTCATTAAAAAAACAAAACCAAAACAAAACAAAATCACCCATATAAACAAAGAGCGAGAGCACTGATTTATAGAAGCTACATGACCTATGTTGTGAAAACGTGTTCAGCAGTCTTCACGCTAATTCTGATAATCTTCAAGAAAAAACAGAATGGACTTTATACATCTGGAATAATCCTCTGCAAATGCAATTATGCAGTTCAAACTGAAAGGAAGACAAAGGCTAATATATTTTCTTCCACTGGAAATTACCTACTCTGTTTCTGAAGGGTTAGGTTGAACCAGTGGACCTACAGCAGATATTTATAAGATATCCTGCACACCCTAGGGCTCCTGCAGGATCTGAACTTTAATTTTTCCTTGTTAGCCTCAGGATTTATTGCATTAAAGTGTAATGTGCATTTTATTTCATAGCTAAAGTTACTTTGGTGTTATTAAGATTCCATTTAAAAAAATAGACTTGGGCATTATTCTTCTGAAAACTGTTTCTTTACACATCACCTGGCCCACACGACCAGGTTTTAGTACAACGCACAGGTGGATTCACGATGCAGATGTATTGGAAGACACGCTCAGTGGGGCTGGGAGCAAGAAGAGTTTTATCTCTTTGACTGTTCTTTAACCAAACAGAAAAATCTGATCGTGCTTTACGCTCCCAGGAATTAGCCTGGGCAGCTCTCAGCAGGGCAAAGATCCCCTGGTGACTGGAAGCCTGAAGGGGTGGGGAGGGGACTGCGCATCAGGGGCCCATGGTGCCCAGCACAGGAGAACCCTCTCCTTCGGGGCTGACTCTGCTCCTTCCGCTTGCAGGGTAACCTGCCTGGGCACATGGCATTTGTCCTCCGAGAGTGGACTTCTAATCTACTCCATTTGGTACAGGGAGGCATGTAAAGGAGAGATCAGACACTAGGAGCTAGCAACTACATAAACTAGAGTGGGGTGAAGACATACTTTTTAATGATCCCTGTACAATACCTAGACAAAAAAAGCAACATTTCCAATGACAGATCAACTAGATCTGCATCTACAAAAGCAATCTAAAGCTGACTACAGTACAACACTAATTACTCGTATCTCCCAAGGAATGCAGGATACTTACAGATTTAAAAAAAAACAACCACAAAACAAACAAACAAAAGAAAATCCAAACCACATAGGCTTTTATGGAAAAGGATCGGAGGTAACAGCCATTAGAAAAACAGAAATCCTTTTTATATGTAATACTGTGTAATTTTTGTGGATAGGATTAAAAAACTACTGCAAGTCAAAGGATTCACAAAAAATAATTGAACACAGTGAAGAGGAAGAAAGAATCTTTTTATAATACGAATCCTATAAAGACAGGACAGCTGTACATCTAACATGCCAAATAAATTCAGTCAGCTTACACACAGTAAGACTATGCATGCCTAAATTCTACTAGGATGGTAATGTGCACATTACAGATAGAAAATGAACACACTTTTTGAGATTGTTTTCTTTGTTTTCTGAGGTTTTTTTTACTAGTGAAAAGGTCTTTGATAGTTCTGACTATCAACCTCTAATCTTTTGTTTTCAGAAGAAATACTATTTCAGTTTAAACACAGCAAAAGGATTAACCAGCACTGTAGCAAATTATTGCCAAGAGGACACAACACAGTCATGCCTATATTTCAATGACCTAAGGTACAAACACAGCACAAAAGAACTTCTCAGATGAGCCAAATGATTAAATTTCACTTGTAAAGGCAATAAAGCATGTAAGCATTGACTTTTTTTTCCTAAGAAACTCACAATCCTGCTTGTGAATGCGTAATCAGCAGTTTAAATTCCAGTTAATTCTGTCCATCTAAAGAAACTCTATACAAATAAAGCAAAACTTAGTTTAATGGTGTTGGGGAGTGATGAGAAAAGGTTTTTGTTCATATTATTAATTCTCTCTGAATTGCGATTAAAAAAAAAAACAACAAACCATGCACTTATTTTTTAATTCTGGCTGTGTATATAGCTGAGACAGTTCTCAAAGGGATGCAGAGGTACTCCACTCCCAGATAGGAATTTTGTTTTTACATCATGGTTCCACAAGACTTGGAAGATCCCTGAGGCTGACTAAAGGCAGCACTCGAGAATAGTTTAAAAACACTGTTCTGGAGTCAGAAACACGGCACTTTCTTAGTGGACTTCAGTAAAACTGAAGGCCCTGCAAACTGGCTGAGGGCCATCCAGCACTACTGGGACAGGCTGATCCAGAGACCCTTGGCGGGACAAAGCTCTTTTCACAGACCAAACATGACTGTAACCCGGGCTTTAACACCTCTACCATACCCTGAGCTCACAGCTCCCACACGAAACTCGCTCAGTCCGTGGAGGCGGCCCCAGAGGCAGCTTACCACTGCCATTTTGCGGCCTGCACGTCGCCCGTGCGTGCCTGCCCCAGCGCCCACCCCCAATTGGCACGCACATCCCTGGCCCCTTCGAAGGAGAAGGCGGACGTGACTGGCGGAGCCATGGGCAATGGCTGCCGCCCCACAAGATGGCACAGCTGGGGCCAATAGGAGGGCCACGACTGAGGCACACAGCAACTGAGAAACCATTTATGTTTGCTCTCCTTCCTCCCTCTTTTATATTGCTATTAGAAACGGGCCCGATTCCTTTTCCTTTAGGAACTCTTACTACCACTTTTTGCTTTTGGTGGCTACAGACAAGTGCAGAGCAAATCTGGGAATCCACTCCCTGCTTAAAAAGATACACCTCCAGCTATGAAAAAGCACAGCAGCAGCTGCTTCTGCTCTACCATATATGGCAGTAGATTTTTTAAACTCATCAGTAAATACCAACTCATTCACAGAAGTCAGGGAGGTCTGAAGGAAGCCTTAATTCAAAATATGTTAACAACCTTTGAAAAAAAATATTTTTTATTTTTAAGACTAAAAAATAACCCCTAGCATGGGGCAGAAATGGTTATTCCCCTTCTCTCCCTCCCTACATCATCTCTCTGTCCCGCCCCTCCATGCCAATGCTTCCAGTCACTGCTGAGCCAGATCTCCCCAGCATGTGCCAGCCCAAGGGCCTCAGTTGAATTCCAAGAACGCTAAAGGGGATGTTAGCTGTTAAAATTTCTGGAATCTGCAACTGAATAAGAGCACTAGAGATGGGCTGAGCCCACTGGGGACAGCTGCGGTGGAGTTAGTTTAGATTTTAAGAATCAGAGGCAATTATTGTATGCAGCTTTACTCTCTCTACAGGGCACCTGAGGAGAGTTCAGCAACCAAGCCACTGAGTGGGATAACAGGGGGTGGGGGAATCAGAGGAAGAGGCCTGCTTTTTTGCATTATTATCCACACCAGTTAAATCGAACACTACAAAATTGGCCCATCTGGAACTAGAAAACAATCTTACAGAGGCTAATGTGGGGTATGCAAAGATCTCTACTCATGTCTTCATTTTTGCTGTCCGTCTTTATTGCTCCAGGACACCAAACAGATCCCATAAGAAGGGCTCATAGCCTGGTCCTGAAACTGGGACCAGAGGATGGCTTTTTGCAAACACCAATCTGCAAAACTTTGTTTCCCAGCATTTGCTCAAAGCAAGAATATCTGGAAGCTGCCTTGTCCTGTCTGAAAGTGTATGAGCCTTCACATTTGCTGAGAAAAAATGAAATGTCAGGAATGTAGAGGGAGGCCATGCCCCCCCAAGGCCAGCCCAGGCAGTGCAGCTCCTTGCAAGCACTTCTGGGTCTTGCAGGGCTCTAATAATCTCCACTCCCTTCCCTGTTTCCACAGGAGTAATGTCACCCTCCATTCTCCACAGTCACAATTACATTCTTCACAGGGAGCCCATCACTGCCATGGGTCAGGGGAAAATTGGTGATGTGGGCAGGTCCTTCTGCTCTGGGAAAGCAAGGAGCATGCAAACCACTCATCTGTGTTTAACTTCCCTGAAAAGGTCTCCTATGAGTGACCGCGTTTCCACCAGGAGTTTGTGATTTACCTGACTTCAGGAAAACCAACCAGAATTCCCCACTGACTGCACCAGCTGCTCCCGTAAACACCAGTTATAGACCTTTCAGTTCAGATGCAGACACAAAGTTTCTAGCATTTTCAAAACCTTCCTTATGATCTTCCTTTTCCATCACTTTCCCTTCTGTCTCCCTCAGTCCCCTTGCAAGTTGCATACACTTGAGCGACTGGCAAGAGGGAAATGAAAAATGAACAAGAAGCAGCAAAAATGCTTAGGCCCTTATAATCTCCAAAGTTGTTTATGTCTGTATCAGCTCTGAAGTTTCCATTCACATTACTTTGGAAGACAAGTCTGGGTGTAGCATAGTAAGTCAGGACACATTGGAAAATAAATAAATCCTAGGCTTAGTGCTGATACAAGAAGAAATATTTGATAGTTGTTACTACTTTTCTAGTTCTCCCAAGGTTTAGCGTGGACATATGGTTCTTATGCTTTTCATCGTTCTATGTATGTAATTTAAGTGTTGGCTTTGTAATTATACTCCACACCTTTCTATAGACCATTACATAGTTAACAAATGACTGTGGCAGAAGACATAAGTACTTTACCTTGGGTTGTTTCAAAACCTTGAGCAGAATAATTATTTTCATTGTTTCTCAAATTTCCGATCTATAAGATGGAGATGGTGCTTGCCTGCTCCCCATGTAAATGATGTAGAGCTTTATGTATTAGCTCATCTAAGGCAGTTTCAGGTTTCTACAGTATGTTCCAGCAGAGAACCTCAAAGTATTTTTATTTTACCTTACTCTGACATCCTCTCTGATTCATGAACAGGCTCACATCACTTACAGATCAATCATAGTATTGGTATTCAGCCTTGCTAGATACTATGATGATATTGCTCCAATGCCAACATTCTCAACCTATCAATTAACTTCTACACAATCTGCTCACCCTCTCCAAAAGAGCTGCATCAAGCCACGAACCCAGCTTAAAGATCCTGATCCAGAAAGTCATTCATTCATATTAAATTTAAATGTATGCTTTAATGGTTTACTAGATGACAGCTAAATTTGTGATGCTCGGAAAGTATGGCAGGTTTCTACACAGCTGTTCTTGCTGGTCGGTCCCTGGTTCTACTTACAGCAGCATAAGTCAAGAACCCCACAAAACTCATGTGCAACCTAATGGGTGTAAGGACAAGTGAAGCAGGAATCAGGCTGAGTGCCATAACCCAACAGAAGTCACAAGTTTACATTTTCTTTCTCACCCCACCAGAAAAAACTCCATGGTAGGAGCATGGCATACAGGCTCCTTTATCAACTGAAAAATTAGCTAATTGCCATCTGCAAGCCAAAGCTGATGTCACTCCTTGACTGCCCACTGCCAGTCATATTGAACATATGTGAGCAGTCAGACCCCGAGGTGAGTCTGCAGCTCACAGAAGAAAACCTTCAGATTTTCAATGTGCATTGACCTGTGGGCTATTACTGTTGCTCTCATTATTTATTAAGTTATAAGCAGTTAATTACTGCTACTTTTCATGCTAAGGTGCAAGGTGCTGTTAATACTAAGCGCTGGTTTAGGGTTTTCCATGTTGAAAGCACTCAATAAATGCCATCTCAGCCTCACACAGTGTTCTAGCAAGACAATGGGAAATACTTTCATCTTCTCATTGATGTGATTCCCAGCATGGGGCATGATCCCCACATGCTGCAAAGACCCTGACTATTCTCTCTTTTCCTTTTATTCATCCAGTCAGTTGTCCAGATTCATGTTGTCTCAGGTCCAAGTCACCACAGTGTCAGCACCCTGTGTCACCAAGTACGAGCATTTCTGAAACCATTGCTGTCATACATGCCAGAGGACTTTTCTTGTGTTCACTTTAGATTCTTGTCATTCTCTTGTCCAAACAGGCTGGCTGATGCACAGCTCCTCCTCTGGAGTTAATACTGAATTCAGTCCTATGCCTCTCTTACTTTAGCAGAAACATTCAAGGCTGCTGCTTTCAGTGCTCCCACTGACAAGAAAACACCTCAGTTTCAAATCTCTATTTTCCAAATGCTGCCCATGAAAGGCAGCCTAACAAGATCCTTATCTATATCTGAGATTCTGCATTTAAAAGGACCCCTGCATCACACAGCCTCCCAAGTCCATGAGCTGTGTCACAGATGAGACTTTGGGGTCAAATCCTACTGTTCTCTGAATTAAACATTTTGTTTGCTGAAACAAAGGGGAAAATGTGTCTAAATCTTTCACCAACTGTGTTGACTAAAGCTGGTCAAAAAATATTTTTTTGTTGAATTTTCCCTCACTTTTGGATCAAAGAAATGCATCTTCCAGTGGCCAGCTTTAACCACTATGAGCCCCTTCTCTCAAAAAGCACTAGAAAATACACCACCTCACCCACATTACATGCTTACCTCACTGCCCCCCATCCACATCAGCTGCTTCGTTGGCTGTGGCACTGGGAATGTGCAGTGATGGCTTCAGAGGTAAAAACCCAAGGCTCTTCAACAGATCATTCTTGCAGTTCATCCAGCACGTTGAGAAAATCCTCAGTGCACTTTCATTCCTGTGTGACTGCTACATACTGGAGACGTTTGGCATTTAGGCAATTTCTCTTGACATTAATACAACTACTTTTCTAAATCGCACCCTTTGTAATTTAGTGTCCAAACTTTATCATCAGCTGATTGCTTTCACAGAGTTCTTGATGAAACTCTAAATGGTTCATGGCACGGTAATTTTTCCTTGTTAATATTCTATTCTCTTCGAGAAATCAGACAATGTTTTAAAAAGAAATTGGTAGACCAATTTATAAATTCATGAGTTAAAGCAAATCTTATTCTTTGGCATATGGTGAATAAAAGCAGCTTGCTAAAATCAAAGCCTTAATTTCATATGGTTCCTCACTGTGCAACTTGTCTGACATTTGTTTTTCAGCTGTAACTACTCTAGCTGGCATGTCAAAGTCCTGTACAGCATCCATACAGTCTCCCCCAGGATTTAGGATATTTACCCTCCTGTAAAACTGCAGCTTGCATCCCAGACACCGATGGAGGCAGCTGCCTTTTTTTAAGTCGATCTGTCCCTGTCTCCATGCCAGATGTGAGTGCTGGCAAAAAACCTAATGAACCATTCAGTAAGTGGGCACCAAGTGGGATCCACCACTCCGACTGTTCCTCACTGTGGGAAATAGGGCAGACTGGCAGGTGGAAGAAAAATGATCACAAAAGAAACACACACATGAAACTAGTGAGGAAAGGTAGAAGCCAACTTCTTCCCTTATCTCTGCTTCCCATGTGAATCATCTTTAACTAGATAGAAATATAAATCTGCAATAAAATAAGATTTTAGAACAATTATATAGCAAAATTTAGATTTAAAAAATTATTGATGATCTGTATGAATCAGTAGGTTCCTGCAAACACCTCTGAGGGCTTTCCTCACTCTTACCTAAAATGGCTTGAGTAGCAAATAGACTCCTCTGTACAGGCAAGTAGCACAAAGACAATATTCAACCACTAGGAAAAGAGAAAGACAACTGCCCCACAAACATGAGGTGGCAAGGAAGCCATCCTAAATGAGGGATGTAGCATCTAGTATGCCTAATCCTATGGTCTCACATAAGAGGGAAGCATGCTCTGCTAAGCTGCCTGCAAGGACTTTCAGAGAGAGAGCCTATACCGCACCATCCACCAGGAAAGCATAAATGTGCCGACTTTTGAAGAGGTTGTGTTAATGCAGCTTCTGGCAAGCAAAGGGGAAAAACAGTTGATACAAGTACACTACAGCCTATAAAGGGAGGATACATCCTGTCAAGCTGGATTCAAAAGCCCATCTACGGTCTGGGATTGCCAATAGCAACAGAAGGCTTGGGTGTGCAGTTTCTGTAGTTACACTTTATCGATTGAATCAGAGGCCTCAACAGCAGCGGTTCACAGGAGAGGTGCCCTTCAATAGCAAACAAGTCTGCAAACAAAAGCAAAAAACCCCAACAGCCTGGCACTGCAGAAACACCCCACGTCCAGCTCCAACAGATTGCTGGCTTCCCAGAGCTCTAGATGGAGAAACACAGCAGCACTTCCTTCACAGGGACGAGAACCTGTGTGGGTATTTGTGTAACGCTGCTTTGGATGTCTTTCTACCTTAAATGTGAGCTTAGCCTGGAGAGCACTTTTGCCCACACTGGTAACAGAGATTTTTCCAAACAGCATTTACTGAGCTATACTGGATGAAGTAAATGCAAAAGTGATTGTATCTATACAGACATCAAAATCCCAAATAAGTGGCTTAGAAGACAGATGCATTGTTATGGTGACAATCTGGATTAAACTGAAATATTAGTTTTCTGAATAAAATAAATACAAGTTACAAAGACATGAGTAGTAATTACCTGCTGCTGCTGAAGTACCCTACCAGTAGTACCACAACTTTACCCTCTGACTTGACTGGAAATAGAAATTATTCAAAAAGTTATTAGAAATGACTGAGGACAAACAAACCAATCCATCAATTCCAGTTTCCATTGTAAACCAGACTAAAACAAAATAAAATAAACAAATACTGATCACAAGTTCAAGACAATTGTAAAGCAATCTGACAAGTAAACCTTTTGCCGGGTTCATGGACTTCCTTCAGTTCTAGTATTGAAAAACATATTTTTCCATTTCCTTGGAAATAGGAAAAGCAGAGAAAATGCTTGTTTAAGTGGAGTTTAAATGGTCTCTGAAGTAAAAAAATGTTTTATGTAAGAAACATATGTCCTATAAAATACATGGCTTTATGGCCATATCAAAGCACTGCTATCTGAATATAGACCTGGGTCAGAATAAGTTTGAAATAGAGATGGGATCACCTGCACGTAGCAAAAAGCAGCTGTCACCTCAGCAAAAGTCCCCTTGCTCATGACACAGCACTTGAGTAGCTATGGAAACTCCAGTGGAATTCTCAGACAACCATTAGTGATCAGTAATTACTGGATTCTGACAACAATGATATGGATATGTGATAACATACCAATGTTTGTTAGATTCCACATAAAAACCAAGATCAAAAGTCAATGGATTCTGATATTATTATTTCATCAGCAAATTGTTATGACAATGATACTACAAAAAAAAAAAAACCCAAACAGGTTTGCACACAGGGTAAGCAAGCTGTATTTTCTAAAATGACCGCTTCAGTGAAAAAAATAAATGCAAGCAGTAAAGGGGTTCAGACCTAAAGCTGGTGTAATGTCCAGTTTCACTGACAAAGCCTTTGTTTCCTTTTCTTGGCAGCACTGCTTACAATTTCAGCTCCATTCTCCTTTTAAGATGGAGACTGATACATAATCAAAGTGAGCAAACTACAAATATATTCAGAGGCATTTCAGCCACTTATAAACAGAATTTTGCCCCAGCTGTTTGCTTTCAGCAAATATTTATGAGCATTATATCTTGTTCAGACAACTGCTTGCTGAAAGCAAAGCCTAGGACTGTATCTGAGACTCATTTAAATGGCAAACTAAATTTGTTTTGGGAAATTTGGGCAGAAGTAGTTTACAAAATATATATTGCAAACAGGGCTGCAAAACAGTGGCATTAGTTAGCACATGCCCAGAGGCATGAAGAGCTTAAGGCCATCTAAAATTGAAAATGATTCTCTGTAATAGGTGATTTCTATCTCTTTTCTGAGATGAGAGCCATGAGTTCCACATATCTAATTTACTAGAGCCAGCTCAAGAGTTTAGAGGAGCATGAGCTCTGGAGGTGCTTTCCCCTTCTCCAGCTGAGGGATTTACCAGGGAATTGCTCCCAGCCTTGGGGCACAGCAGGGCAGGGACACCTGCCAGAAGCTGCTCCCCTGCACTCCTCCGCAGCAGCAAGGAGAGCGAGGGGTTGCCAGGAGAGAGGTGAGGGGGTCCTGTCTGTCCATCTGCAGGAAGTTTGCTACTTTAGGAACCAACTTGCTGTGCTTTTAGCTAAATATCACCCTGCACGTAACAACACAAATTGCAGAATGCACATGGGGTTAAACCAGGTCAGCTATTTGACACATCTGCAGTCAAGACCCAGGATTGCATACCTGAGCTACTGTACCCAAAACATTTTAAAATCAGCTTATTCTCCCAGACATTTGTAAATTAGACTCTGGGGTGAGATTTAGAAGTTCATTTACTGTCAGGCCTCAAAAAAGTAACATCTGAGCAGTCTGCAGAGGGTCACAGAGTGGTCTAAGCAGCTCCTTGCATCCGCCAAGCACACTGACGGGCACTGCTCAGCCTCTTCCACTGCTTGGGCAAAAGTGATGGTGGAGAAACAGAATTTGCTGTGTGTCAGTTTGATGCTGACATTGTCATTTTTAATATCAAAAGCAGTGTACAAAGCAGCCATGGGTCATCTCTCCTCTACACTGGGCTGCAGCTGCTCTGGAATATATATAGCTGGCTTGGCCCAGGGGAAGGACCTAGAGGCTGAACTGATACGTGCTTTGGATTTGTGACTCCCAATTCCTGCCCAGCATATTGAAAAGCAATGGTTGAGAACGATTACTCCCACTCATCTAACAAAAGCCAAAGGGAGAAACAAAGATGGTTTCCACCACAGCCAGCTGTGCCAAAAGCTTTGCTCCCTGGCATGGTTCCTGGGAGCCCTACGAGCATTCTCATTATCCCTGCACACAAGCTCTGTGTTGGCACCTTGTCGGTTTTGGACATGATGGCCACACAATTTTTTTTATATTTTATCATGAAGCAACAGTGGAGGCGCTGTTCAAAATCATCATTAACAAATCTTCGATCCAATTATCTGCCTTTCTTTTTCATTTCAAATTTACAATCTCGTTACTGCTTCTGTGACAGGAATAGATTTTCAGATGATTTCAGAAGTAGTTAGGATGCCATTATGACTCAATGCATGTGATCAAATGTCTTTCTGAATTATTCTGTTGGATTAATGAAGCCATGTGATGAATTAAACTTGATATTCCAGCAAAGAGCAGATGACAGTATTTCCAAACGGGAAAGATTTCTTTCAGACATTCTGGTGTTTTCAGTGTCATTCAATATTAGGGACAAGTTCCAATTATGAGAGAAGTTGAAAGCTCAAACACAAAGCTTCCCTGATCATCTATGGGACTCGTGCCTTAGGGGCACTTTCCCCAGTCAGAGCTGAGAAGGCAAAGATACAGGGCAGGTCAATCAACACAGCCTTAATCTACACGTAAAGCAGAGAAAACAAACAGAGAAAAGCCAATGAACTTGGTAAATTATTCTATAAAAAGCAAGAAAAGATGCAGAGTTTTACATCTCATTCACAATTGCTCCCAGGAGCATCTCCTGAAATGGAGAGGCTCTGAGCATAAACTGTATCACAGCAATAGGATTTGAACTCTGAGTCTTCTGCAGGGCTGGAGGTGGAGGAGGAGGGTAAGCAGCGCTGGGCTTGAAAAGCATTTTTATAATTTCTTCTCAGCAATTTCCATAGACATATGCTGACAAATATCTTTCAGTTCAAAATACCTCTATCTTTTTTATTTTCCTCTAACAAAATTTAAAAAAAATAGAAAATGCACTCAAATAAGAACAGACCAGATTACAATCTTAACACTTAAGGAGTTTAACACTGAATATCTCCAAGAACAGCCAAACTGAGCACATCTCATAGTCCTTACCTTACTTTCCCAACATTCTTCCATGCTATAGATACTACCATAAGTGCTGGCCCCTCAGATTCACTCTAGGTACAGCAGGAGGGACATTCTGGATAGGTTTTCTTCCTTATGAAATTAAAGCTCTAGAGTTGCACTGTCCAAATGTGTTGACTATGCTATTTGCACTATCTTGTCAAAGCATTTTGCTGCCATGTGAAGTGTACTTCCAAATGAGAATTTGAGATTATAAATCCCTCTGATGTCCTTAAAGCCACAGTAACAACAGCTTGAGCAAGTCTAGGCTACGTGCAGGACTTTTAGTAATTCTTATAACCATAAAGTTTGGGAACTTAAGAATGAATTTAAGATCTGCTACAGACAAACTCAGGCTCTCTTCACATTTTGCTCCCCATATAAGTGGAGGTTGCTCCCTCAACCAAAACCAAACCAAACACAAGACTTGCTCAGTCAATTTCAGTCTACTGCTTTTACTGGTGAAAACATGCAAATACTGAGCAAAGATTATGCAGGTAGGTAACAAATAGGTGAGACAAAATGCACAAGATCCTGAAGCTTGTCCTTTTATTGCTTTGCCTTGGCTGAGAGTAAAAATGATGGACTGCTAGCCCCAAGGAACCGTAGGGAGCCAATGTGCAATACATCTCCCTTCTTTATACAACACTATCCCCAAACCAGAATTCAATCCCCAACAAAGCTTAGATCTAGGAACAAAACACTACGGAGCAATTCATGTTCTTCAGCTTGTATCAGGAGGCTTCTAGGCTTCTACTGTTTCAAATGGTTGAAAAGAAAGAATGCTTGACTTAGTACAGATTTACAGGGTTACAGAAACTTTATAGGATTGATTGATACTATATTTCTCTGCCGTATTTCTTCAAAACCACTTGATATCAAAACTACTTCAGCCAAACTTAGGAAAACATGGGTGAGCAAATACCTCTTAATAAAAAAAAAAAAAACAAAAAAAACCCCACAAAATCAAATAGCACACAAACAAACAAACACCATTCAGATAAACATTATAGGAATGCCTTAATAGGATATACACACCAGTGCTTTTCTGCATTGCATAGGTAAATATACTTGCTTCTTAATGCCTTCTTTGCCTCAGTCTTTAG
>NW_010197814.1:0-2261 GCF_000695765.1 Mesitornis unicolor | reverse complement strand
TGTGTGTGTGTCTGGGATATGTGCTCAGCTTTGCTGCTGGTTGAACCTGGAGACAGGAAAGTGGCAGCCACATCCCCCCACTGAGGAGGAGGGTCCTGGGCCACAGCAGCTGGAAAAGGTGGCCGTGATCTAACATGACCTGACAACGTTAAGGGGAAAACCACACAAAGTTGGAATGACGCTGTGCTTTGTGTTCTCCCCGAGAGAGATCAGAGATAGTCGTGTTTATGTTCTTATTTCCCCAGCTGCTGCTTTTCCACAACTCAGTTGGCCCAAGTGGCTCATGCTTCCTGCAAGAACTGCTTGCCCATATTTGTACCACCTCGTGTTTGGAGTAATACCTGGCTTGGTGGTTCCCTGACATTGTATATGCCATAGACTCTTAGACATAAAGACTTTTGTATTGGGTATTCCGTGAGGGTTTCTGGTTCTTTTTGGTAGCGAGAGAGGACTATGGAGATAGCCCGGTAAGAAGCTACTAGAAGCTCCCCTAGCTCCAAATGTTGGACCCACCCCTGGCCAGGGCCAAGCCAATCAGCACCCCTGCGAATGAATGTAGTTAAGAAGAGCGCAGCGCACAGGACGCTCTCTCTTGCACTGGCCCCAACCAGCCCAGTCCCGGGTGAGGGCAGCATGGCTGCAGCCCTGGCCCCAGCCCCAGCCCCAGCTTAAGCTCAGGCCCCACTGCAGCTCCAGTCCAACAGAGAGCTGGGAACTCTTCAAGTACCATCAGAAGAGACCTGCAGCGGATAAAAGAGTGGGACACGAGAACAACTGTGCACGCATCAAGGTCCGTTGAGGAAGAAAGGAGATGCGGGAGGAGGAGGTGCACAGAGCCAAGGTTCCCTCTGCAAACCATGGCGAGAGCACAGGTCAACCCACCTGCGATCCGTGGAGGTTCAGCGGGACAGATCCACATGAGAAGGTGGCTGACCCGGAAGAGACCATGACTTCATGGGCGGCGTGTGCTGGAGCAGTTTGCGCGTGAGGGAACTGCAGCTATGGGCAGACCCACATTTAGACTTTTGTGGAGGACTTTTCTCCTGTGAGAAGGGTGCCAGGTGGAAGCAGAGGAAGAGTGGGAGGAGTCGTCCCTACCCCTGAAGAGGAAGGAGCGGCAGAGACCACATGGGATCAACTGACTGCAACCCCCATTCCCATCTGCCTGCACCCCTGGGCAAAGGCAGGGGAGGTAAAGAAACCAGGAACAAAGCTGAGCCCGGGAAGAAGGGAGGGGTGAGGAAAAGTGTTGACTTTAAGATCTGGTTGTGTCTCTCTCTGTTCTACTCTGATGTTACTGTTAACAAATTAAAATGGTTTTGTTTGGTTTTGGTTTTTTTGTTTTATCCCTATGTTGAGTCTGTGTTTTGCCTGTGACTGTAAGCGGTGAGCAAATCCTCCCAGTCCTTTTCTCTTGTCTAGACTCCCTTTCTGAGGGCATCGTGGTGTTCAGTTGCCCACTGAGCTTAAACCACAACTTTAATTTCTCAACAGTTCTTAGATTGGTGCTTCTGTGAGGTGATTGTAGGTGTCGTTATGGGAAATAATGAAGATTCTTTTCCTCTTTTCCTTTGTTTGTTTCTCATTCTTTTACTTTCGAGCGTGACTTTTTAGGATTGCTTAACCCAATTAGGAGAAAGATGACATCTTTCCAGGTGCCCAGGGATACTCTTCTAGCTACAGCTTTCATAGAAACATAGAATGTGTGGGGTTGGAAGGGACTTTTAGAGGCCATTAACCAGGGCAGGACGACAGCATTGAAAAAATGAATTGAGGCAGGACAACCGAATTGCAAAAATAGGAATTTGGATGTCCTGCCCCGATTCATATTTGAATTGGGGCAGGACAGTAAAATTGAAAAAATAGGAATTCGGACATCCCGCCCCAATTCCTTTCTGAATATACTCCCTTTACGTATTTATAAACATTAATGAGGTCACCCCTCAGTCTCCTCCAAGCTAAAGAGCCCCAGCTCCCTCAGCCGCTCCTCAGAAGGGAGATGCTCCACTCCCTCCATCGTCTTTGTGGCTCTGCGCTGGACTCTTTCAAGCAGTTCCTGTCCTTCTTGAACTGAGGGGCCCAGAAATGAACACATGTGGTCTCACCAGGGCAGAGCAGAGGGGAAGGAGAACCTCTTTTGACCTACTCAGCACATCCCTTCTAATACACCCCAGGATGCCATTGGCCTTCCTGGCCGCGAGGGCACGTTGCAGGCTCATGGTCATCCTGCTGCCCTGTGGCAGATGCACCCACCCTACTAA
>NW_010197813.1:0-18705 GCF_000695765.1 Mesitornis unicolor | reverse complement strand
TTGAACCCCCCAGCTCCCTCAGCTGCTCCCCTTCATTTGACTGCTCCAGACCCCTCCCCAGCTCCGTTGCCCTTCTCTGGCCACGCTCCAGCCCCTCAATGTCCTTCTGGGAGTGAAGGGCCCAAAACTGACCCCAGAATTTGAGGGGCAGCCTCACCAGTGCCCAGCACAGGGGACCAATCCCTGCCCTGCTCCTGCTGCCCACACCAGTGCTGATAAAAGCCAGGATGGCATTTGCCTTCTTGGCCAACCTGGGCACATGTGGTTCATCTTCAGTCACTGTCAGCCTCAAACCCCAGGTTCTTTTCCACCAGCTCCTTTCCAGCCACTGGGCCCCAAGCCTGCAGCGTCCATGGGGTTGTTGTGACCCAAGTGCAGGACCCGGCGCTTGGCCTTGTTGAGCCTCATACCTAGGCCACAGCTCTAAAATCTGGGTTGACCCTGGAGTCCAGATCCCTTCTGGAGGCTGGGTGTCAGGGAAGGATTGGGTGTAGAGCAAAGGTGGTGGAGCAGAGAGCAGGTTGTTTCTAGAGTGGGTATGGAGTCTCCAGTTCGAGTTTTGGTGGGGAGGTGGTTCTGGATCTGGGTCTGGATCACTTTATGGTTCTAGATCAGGTTCAAGGTCACTTAATGGCTCTAGAGTGGATTCTAGATAGCATAATTTGTTCTGTGTTGGTTTCTAGATCACAGCATGGTTCTGGATTAGGTTCTAGGCTTGTATGGTGTTTCTAGATCGGGTTCCAGATGCCTCGATGGTTTAGAAGTGAGATCATGGTTTAGGTCACTTCTTCATTCAGGAGGTGGTTCAGGACTGCTTGTTGGTTCACAACCATGGTCTAACACTAGCTCATTTACTGTTTCAGGGCTCTTGGTTGGTTCAGGGCCACTTCTTGGTTCTGGAGCAGTTTCTAGTGAGATTCTGGGTTCCAGATCAGGTCCTAGAGTGAGTTCCAGATCACTCTGTGGTTCTAGAGCAGGTCCTAGGTCAAACTATAATTCCATTTTCTTTATTTAACCGTCACATTTCCTAGCAGTTCAACACCTGAGGCATCATCTCTCCCACTAACCTTTGTGTACGCAATTGATCAAGTAGAAATAGTAATCATGTCTAATAAATAATGACAATTATATCATCACAAGCTTCAGGCGTCTTTAGCAAGCAGGTTAGCACCTTCCCCAAGTTTAAGCCTTGCTTCTTCTGCCTTTGAGCTTTGACCCCAGTAGACTGACAGTTTTTTGGGTGCACCTCTGTTGGCAAATGCTTCTTTTACGTGCTGTTACAGTGACAGCTGGAAGATAGACACCTCTGAAGCTTGTCTAGATAAGTTAATTTTCTTCTGGGTGTGTGGTGAATTGGTTACAAGGGTATTCATGGTGAATGAATGAACCCCAAATGACTGTTGTGCCCCGTGAAATCACGGAATCCCAGGATGTCAGGAGTGGGAAGGGCCCTGGAAAGCTCCCCCAGTGCAACCCCTGCCAGAGCAGGATCACCAGAGCAGTCCCACAGGAACACGGCCAGGGCTTTGGGGGTCTCCACACAAGGACACTCCACAACCTCTCTGGGCAGCCTGGGCCATGCTCCAGAACCCTCACACTCACAAACTTTGGCCTCAGCTTCAGCTTGAACCTCCTGTGCTCCAGCTTGGGACCATTGCCCCTTGTCCTGGCATTGGCCATCCCAGAGCAGAGCCTGGCTCCTTCCTCCTGACACTGCCCTTTCCAAATGGAGAGCCATGAATGAGGGCACCCCTCAGGCTCCTCTGCTCCAAGCTCAAGAGTCCCAGGTCCCTCAGCCGCTCCTCAGCAGGAGATGCTCCACTCCACTCCCTCCAGCATCTTTGTGGCCCTGCTGAAACCTTCCTGTCCTTCCTGAGCTGAGGGCCCAGCACTGGACACAAGATTGCAGGTGCTCAGGTGGAGTTTCTGAAGCCCTTGTAGCAGATATTGGAGCCCTGAGTGAAGTCCTGTGCGATGCTGGGAGCTGGGTTGGTGTTTGGATGACTCAGGAGCTGTGGTACCCGGTCGGGCAGGAAGGTGGGCTTGCAGGAAGGTGGTGGATGCTTGTCTGCTCGCTCTTCATGTGCCTGGGGAGCAGCTGGGAAGTTGGGAACAGCTGAAATATATCTGGGAGCTGGACAAACCTGTTCTGCCGTCAGGCTGAACTTCAATACAGTTGATTTGTCTGGGGAGGAGGAGGCTGTTTTGGAAGGATTTGGCTCCACTCCTCCTGCTCACACAAAACCTGTGTAATTTGATAGAGCAAAATTCAGTGGCCGAGGCCAGAAGGAGCCGGCCCAGTGGCTGGATGTTCTGGAGATGAATGCACATCTGAAACACGTCTTATAATTTGAGAATTAAATAGCTTTCGAAACACCCCAAGAGATGTAGAGGCCCTGGCTGCATCTGCTTTACCTGCTTCAACCCCATAACCAGTACTGGCCTCTCTCTTATGGGTTTTGTCCATAATTTATGTCTGCTTTAAAAGTCAGCTGCTGTATGAACACAGTTGTCCAGCACAAAAATATGTGTGAAAATACAGCAGTGGGCTTTAGCCACCAAACCAGCCCTGAATATTTGTGGGGCTGAGGTGACGTCTTGATGCGTCCCTCCAGTTACCAGATGCTGATGGTGCTGTGGTGGGCATGGACTGAGCGTGTGCTGCTGGGGATAAATTTAAGGCAGCGATAAATCACGCGTTAGGACTGATAATAGCATTTAACTGCAGCAGTCTGTCTAGCTCCTGGAGCAGCCCCTATGCTTTTATTTCCTGATGGAGAGAGATTTGCAGCTTTTTAACTCCCCTGTCGGTGCGAAACGAGATGTGGACTTTCTTCCATGCATGCAAATCCTGAAGGGAATTCAGACGTGTTGGGAGGAGCAGGGAAATCCCAGCTCCTGAGCTTTCCTGTATGGTGTTTCTGGCTGGAAACGGGCAGTGGGGATGCTCAGGTTTGGTTATCATCAAATCGTAAGTGGTTTGGGTGGGAAGGGGCCTTTAAATGTCATCTGGTCCAACCCCCGCCATGGGCAGGGGCATCTTCACCTGGATCAGGTTGCTCAGAGCCTTTGACGGTGCTGATGGAGGGAAAGACTCCGAGAGCAGGCAAAAATACTCTTTAAACAGGTTAAGCAGCTTTGCTATGAAAAGAGCTGTTGTGAAAACCAGTCCCTCGCGGTTTCTCACTGGGACATCAGCTCTGGCAGCCAAAATGAGCTCAGTTTGTGGCTGTGCTGTGGCTGTCGGTGACAGCCACGTTGCCCCCTGGTCACACATTGCTGGGGCCATCGGTGCTGTCTTTGGAAACCTCTCAAAGACTTAAGCAGCATTGGGTTTTGACTGAGATATCTTCTCCAAAATGCATTAGGCTGGAGGTCAGACCCGCATTCCCATGGCTGGAAATGCTAGCAATGGAGGGAGCGTGGAAATCTGGCGACTTTTGTACCCCCTCCATAGGGAAATGATGGAAAGGGTCAAGTTGAAGCAACAGGAGGTGACCAGGAGGTCCCTTGGGCATTGGCCAGGCTGGTCTTGCACCACACAACAGCGTGGTGTGGTTAACACCTTTAGGTTTGCACTTGGAAGTGACCCCATTTGCAAATACAGGGAGGACAGAGGAGAGGAGGAGAAAACAAATATTTGCATTTCTCCGGTTGAATCCATCTCTGACAGGACCCATTCCTCTCCCGTTTGAGCCTCTGCTCTTCTTAAATTACTTCTGAATGTCCTCCCATCGCCTCCCAAATCCTGCGATTCAGAATGCAGGGGTTGACACACATGGCTTTTCCTCCATCCATCCTTATTTAAGCTTTCCTCTCCCCTACATTTATTAAAGAAAATTGTCTGGGGGGTTTAGGGGATGGTTTTCCAGGGAGCTGCTGGTTGATATAAATAAGAGGCTGCAGAACATCAGTGCTGGAAGATTTGGAAAGCCAAAATCCCAATGTTTTAGCTGGGTGACTGAAGTTACAAGAAAATACGGATCTGACTGCCTACCCATCCTGTGCCTCCCATTTTGTATATTAAAAATGAAACCACCTTCAGTTTGAGTTTCCTCAAACTCTTTTAATTAAAAAACTTATTTATTCCGGTTTTGCCTCTTGACCACTGGTGCCGCTCTCAAGGCGTCTGATGTCTCCTTTCTGCATTTTTTCCATTATAACCAGCAAAATGTTGCTTACTTAAATCCTCAGTAATCAATTTGCTTTCCCTGAGCTGCTTTGCAATGCAAATTATGCAGATACGGCCTGGGGGCCTTTCCAGTGCGCCCCTCTGCTTAGAAAGGGCTGAAGAAACACCCCATAAATACAATTATAGGTCAAAACCCCTTTGAATTAAATGTGCATGGAATGACGTTCCGAGAGGGTTTTTACCACAAGAGTTTTGGAGAGGTGAAGGATAACCCTACACGTTGATTAATCCAATTACTTTTCTCTAATAAGGTTGAAAATCCACTCTGGTGGAGAGGTTGCTCTGCAGTTAAAGGTAGATTTTGGTAGATTTTTAACTTTTCCAGTTGAAATTCCTGGTGTCCTGTGGCCAGGGCTGCCCTGTGCTGCTGACACCGGCTCCTCCCAGGATAATTTTAATATAAAATCATTTAATAGAGGATGGTCAATGCACTGGGGAAGGAGCGTGCTTATGGGTTTCCCTAAAGCATCATGAAGCGACATTATAGATAGAGGGCTGTGAAAACACGGGGTAAATGACCATTTGTGACTATTTAATTAAAACCCAAAAGCCGTTTTTAACTGCATTATTAATAATCAAATGTATATGGTGCATATGGACCATTTTTCCATACAGTTTATGCTCATCAAGGTGCTTAAGTGGAGTTCAGATGGGGACCGCGACTGTAAAGACGACGACAGCACTGCTCAGGGTTTTGATTAATCGAGAATTAAGCGAGAGAAGGGTAATTAACGGCAATCAACAGGGATTTGCAGGAAGGGTTTGAATTTTGCAATAGCACAGACTGTTTGGTTAAAGACAGTTGACCCCTGCATGGGGTTTTTAATTAAAAAGGCAAAAATCCAAGGCTGTAAATCCCCAGTAACCCTTACTGGATTAAACAGAACGGGCTACATGGCTGAGTTCGGCCCATCCTGATTCCTTCTAGGCACCAGATCAAGGATATCTTCCTTGATCAGCAATTTGTTAATCAATGACTTGGAAGGAAGAGGTAACGAGCACTGGAAGAGCTGGGTTTTGGGTGGGTGGCGCTGGGATGGGGGCCTGTGAGCACCTCATGGGTGCTGAACCCAGGGGAGATGCTTGGAAAGGGGGTTTTGAGCCCCCAAACTGCTGCTCTGATGCCTGCAGCTCTTCCAGGAGGAGCTGAAGTCAAGTGCGTGATTATCGGGGTTGGCTTTGGGGCTCTGCAGTGATTTAGTGATTTTTTTCGGTGCTTGCTTTCCCCAAAATAAGGCAGTATGGGGTTTTTTTTGTGCCATCCCATAGCATGTGGGGCTTTCCCTTGTTTTGCAGCGTAAACGACTTTATTGCAAGAGGGATTTTGCGTTTCAGCCCATCGCCGCGGTGCGAGCGCGCCCGAGACCTTGGCGCTGAACCCGTCGGTCTTAATTAAGCCTGCGGTAACGAGCGCTGCTGAGATGCCACCAAGGAGATGGTAGGGGAGAGGATGGCAAGACACGAGGTGTCTGTTAGTTACGTATGAGGCAATCGATCAGTCCTGAAAAATCATATTTAATTAAAGCTTTTAGGATGGAAATACTGGGGGTGCGCTCTGCTCAGTGCAGATGGCAGTGATGAACCGAAGCCTTTTGAACCCCGCTTCGTTAGAAATGCTCTTAACGAACCGGTGGATAAATGCTGCAGATGCCGCTTGTCCGAGCGCTCAGCTGCTGTGCCACCTTGTGCAAATCACCATCGGTGTTAATTTGGGCAGGGGAATAATAATCAGCAAAGAGAAATACAGAGCAGATTTAGTGCTGGTGGGAGATGTGGGGTCATCCATCACCGTGACAGCTTTTTGGAGGGGGAGGAAGAAATATCCCCCGTACCTGAGGCATTGGCAAAAACGCCGGCTGCAATCCTAGCAGTGCTCTGGGATGAACAGGGATGTTCCCCAAAATTTAGGAGCCCTTTCTTATTCATTTGTGCGCTTTCCCTGCGTCCTCTGCACCAGTAGCACGGGGAATGGGAGGCCCGGTGTAGATTACATGCGGCTGCTCAGGTTTGCGTGTTTTTGTCGGCTCTGGGAAACGCATGAATTGCTCGTTCTCATGTTGAGTGATTAGAGATGCTTCTGCAGCGCGCCGCTGCCTTTCCCCTAGCATTTAACACTCTCAGCAAGTTGAAATTTGCATTCTGTAGCTCGAAATGATGTGTTTTGTGTTTTTTAATGAGTAAAACACAGCATTATTTAACTTATCCTACCCTTGAGTGTGATACTGGGGCCGTGTGTGCCCCTTGGGGTGTGTGGAAATGTTGATTTGCTGCTTATTGTGACATCTTCCTTCAGCCTTTTTGGGGATTTTTTAGGGTAAGGAAGAAGGGAGTGTGTTCCTATTAGAGGTCCTTGTGAGGGCTCGTGCTGGGGATGCTGGGCTCTTGCATGGTGTCCCAAGATTGGGTACCAGCGCTGCCAAAATTGGGCAGTGGAGTGGTGTGTGGCACCGGAGCATCCCTGCCTGCTGTCGCAAAAGCCCCAGCCATCTTCTGCTGATTTTTATGAGGGTTTTTTGGCCAGTGGTACCCGACAGCAATCACAGGAGATGCAGGGGTCAGCAGGTCCCAGGGTCATGGCTTGGGGAAACCTGACCTAAATTTGGGCTTTGCTGTCGGGCAGGGGAGAAACCACTCCTGGGATGGAAATCCCATTCGGAGGATGGGAAAGGGAGGACTGGGGTTTGCCATCTGCTCGTGCCGTTCAGTATTGTAAATAGTAATAACAAGGTTAATGATCCACAAGTCCCTTAACGGGGAGGTTTTGCCGTGCTGCGTCACGGGCGAAGCAGATTTTTCCCCTGAGTCACTGCCAAGTGGGGCAGAAGGGATTTTTAAGGCGGCAGGAGCCCAAAAAATCCCCAGAGCCGACGTCTTTCCATGCCCTCCTGCTTACGGCGCCCATCGAGCGGCTCTTCCCGGCACAAGCACATTTATCCCGGCTAAATAACTCCATAAATAACCCTCTGTTAATCGCGGGGACGTGGGATACTAATGCAGGCAGACTGGTGAAAATACGACAGCGACCTCGGTTCATTCAGGACTGCGCAATTAATGACGAGAAGTTCGTCTGCTTTAGCGCAGAGCTGAAGGGGATGCTGTTAGAACCTCTTTAAATTATCTCTGTGGAGTTATCTTTGATAGTGGTTTAAAAGAAAAACAGAGGGAAAAGGGGAAAAAATGACGTTAAAAGCCTGAGTTGTGCTGTCTGGTGTGACCTGTTTTAGCTGCAGGTAGAGTTTGTGTTTTTGCTCTTTTTAATTGGGGAAAAGCAAACCTTGGGGAAAACGGTAATTTTAGTAATAGGTGGCTTGTGAGAGCTGACGAGTTGGCGTTGGGCTGCTTCAAAGTAAGCTGCTTAACCATTCATGTGCTGTATATAGAAACGTGAATATTTCTGGGGAAGCCAGGGCTGAAGCTCGAGTTGTTTCCTCTTCCATAGATGTTTTTGTCTTTCTCAAGAGCATCCAGTAAAACTGGGCTATACGTACTTTAAGCAGTATATAATATGTCTTAGTCTTCGTTACCGATTTCCTAATTGCAAGGCGGTCGGTGCTGTCGTATCGGAGGTTTTCTGGCTGCGGTCCCGTTGGAAAGATGCCCCTGGAAAGGTGCCCTTCACCACGCAGCACCGAAAAATTCCTGGGGTCAGCTGTGAATATTGCCATTCCTGAAATACCTCAGGGGATTAGAAACCAAGAATAATCGAGGTGGATTTGCTGACTTCCAGCTTGTTGTAACCACCAAACAGCCTGGGCTAAACTGAGATAGGGGGGGAAAAAAATGCTTAAAAATTAGCTTAATTTAGTGGAATTTTGTGCTCTTTTCTTAATGGAAGTTTGTATTCTTTAAGCATTATTTTTCCTTAATTTAATGGAAAATCATGCTGTTAATTTAATGGAAGGTTGTGTCTGTCGGTGTAACTCCTCCAGTGCAGACCAGTATCCCACTGCGCTGGAGCATCCACTGAGCCTGGGATTTGCTGGGAATGCCTTTGTCTGGCTCCGAGGACTTCCAAACAGCAAACCAAAACTTGCCTGTTCTAATTTAATGTTGGTTTTAATAAAAAATGTGTTTTCTTTTAAATTTTCCCAGTTTAATTGGCAAACAGACAAAGTGGAGCCGCTTGCGTGGCAGCGGGTTGCAGAAGTCAGAGCTCCAGTGTGCCCCCACCATCGGCTGCCTCCAAACCTTGTCAGGTTTTAATTAAAGCTCTTGTAAAGATCTAAGAATGAGAAAGTGCTTTTATTTCAGTGGCTTGGCGTACGTGGGATTTATGGCTGAGAAGCGCTCGGTGCGGGAGCAGCGATGGCTTTTGGGATCTCCCAACTGGGGCATGAGTTACCCTCAGGGCTCCCCAGACCTTGCAGACCCCTACGTCTTGCTGCCTTCTGTGCTGCGCAGCTCAATGTCTTGGAAAATCAGGTTTATTATTAAAGTGGTGTAGTTCTGGGGTGGCTGATGGGATGTGAAGTCTTTCACCACCAGGCTGTGAGTCCATCCCTGGGTGGTGGATGCCGAAGGCTGCTGCCCTCCACCAGTGGCCCTCCACCAGTGGCTCCCAAATCTTGCCCTGGGTGGCCATGGTCAGCGATGAGTTGGTTAGAGGGGTCGACACAACCTCTTACTGCTGCTGGAGGTGGACCCGAATATAATCCACCAAAGCATCCCTGGTTTTTGGGTGGCTTTGAGGTCAAGGTGCCCCTCTCTGCATCCATCTGTCCGGGCAGGTCCATGGCTCAGCAGGTGGAGAGTTTGCAGAACTCCAGCCAAGAGCAGCAGCATCTCCTTTCCGAGGCTGCCTTGAGCTGGGTACATCCTGATCCCCAGCTATTTTGGGTATTTCGAGCTTGTTTGATCTCTCATCTGCCGCGAGGGAGCTGGCACTGGATGAAACCATGGTGGTGGAGATGAAAAGGCAGGGAAGGTGCTTTGCAAAGCAGGTGAAAAGGTCCATAAAGCCTTTCCCGTTGCGTTGGAGCCTGAAGAAACTGGGACGAGGTGCAGGGGGTGAGGAAGGTGGAGCGATGCTGCGCCATCTTTCCAGCTGCATCTCCTCCATCTTTCATCATCCTGCCAAAAATGGGGCTCCTGGCCATGCTGCAGGGGTGTTACACCCCTTGCAATGCTGCTTGCTGGGGTGGGGGAGGTCCCCAAACCGACCCCTTTCCCATGGCAGGGAAAGCACTGAGGGCTCGTGGGGCGCTAGAGGCGACGTGCTGGGAAAAGTCTGTTTATTTATTACATTTCCTTCCCCTTCCCTACTAAAACTGCTTTTCTGGCAATATATTTGCGTAGGTCCATTAACGTCTAAAGGTTCCTGCTGCCGCCGTAGCTTTGGAGCAGCTCTAAAAATAATGGCGCATGTAAAAATCTATAGCTGGGCCCAGCAGGCTGCTCCTCAGCTGCTGCTTTAACTCTTGGGTTGCTCCGAGCATTACTTGGCCATCGTGTGCTGTTTCAGGTTCCTTTTTCCCAGGACCGTGGCAAAAAGAAGGGTTCTCTTCCAACCCGTGAGGTTGGCTTTGGTGTCTTTTATTCCCTTTTTTGTTACATCCATGGTGGTGGCTTTGGGATAGGGCTTGCTCTGTTGTTGTGTGCAAAAGAAATACGCTTTGGTGTACACTCTGCTGGGGGAAAACAGTGTTTTTTTTAATAAAGGCTTCTAGAAAGCTGTGTTTTTGTTTGTTTATCCCAAGGAAATTGCATTTCACATTTACCTGGAGTCTGTACCCTGCTTCGTTAAATTGGTAACAAGGCAGTGTACCCCTCGTCCAGGAGATGCCTGATTGAAAGGCTGATTGAAAAATCAGGCTTCTGGTCTATAATTTACCCCAAAACCTAAAATTAGAATGTATTTTTTTGTTTCCTGAAATAAATGGTTTAGCTGCACTGACTTTCCAATGAGTGTGGAGTTGTATCCATGGTGAATTAATTTATTTACGATTTAATTTCATGAGGTTTCCTTGTGTTTAAGTTTTCTCTTCCCTTTTTTTTTTCCCCTCCTCTCTAGCTCACAAAGGTTTGGATTCCTGACCCTGATGAAGTTTGGAAATCAGCAGAAATTGTCAAGGATTACAAAGAAGGAGATAAAAGCCTCCATCTGAAGCTTGAAGATGAAACTGTAAGCTTTTGAACGGCGTCATTCTTTTCAGTAATTTAAAGCTTTGAATTAATGTGTGAAGAAGCCCGAGCCATCTCACATTTCTTTTTTTTTAAGGAAATATTTAAAAATGTGTTTTATTGCCTTAGCACTTCCAGCTTTTCCCTGCCCGCTCCTTCCCCAGATAGTTGTGCTAAAGTAGGGTTGTGAGAAAAGCCCTTCACCTCTCTCATCCCTTTTCATCCCCTGGCAAAGTTGTAATGGTTTGAGAGATCGGAATGATTTTATTTTTTATGGTGAGCAGTATGTTAGAAATACCAGTTCATGGTTTTTGCTGCTGAACGAATTGGAAAGAGCGCGGCCGGTGGCATCCACTCAAACGTGGGTACCAATGGAAAAATCACTTGGTGACTGCTGTGCAACAGCTTTGTTTTTCTCTTTAAGTGTAATCTTATGTAAACCCTTTTATCTCCCTTTTTTAAAAAAAAAACAACAGAAAAGCTCTAAAAGGCAAAAACGAGAAACTCATTTAAATGGAGATGCTCTGTAGCAAGTGCTGCTTTCAGATGCATGAACCAGCGTGTGTGCAGCCGGTGATAAATCATTGCCAAGGCAGGACGGAGGATGGGGAAGCGCAGCCGCTTTGTCTCACACCAAACACTCGTAGAGTTGGACATGGGGTAACTGCAGGAGAATGCAGATGGAGTTGACCTTGGCCAAGTGGCCAAGAAGGCCACCACCAGCATCCTGGCCTGTGTCGGCAATAGTGTGGCCAGCAGCAGCAGGGAAGTGACTGTCCCTGTGTAGCTTAAATCCTGTGTTCTGTTTTGGGTCCTTCACTCCCAGAAGGACATTGAGGGGCTGGAGGGTGGGCAGAGAAGGGCAAAGGAGCTGGGGAGGGGTCTGGAGCAGCCAAATGATGGGGAGCGGCTGAGGGAGCTGGGGGGTTCAACTGGAGCAGAGGAGGTGAGGGGAGACCTTATCCCCTCTGCAGCTCCTGAAAGGAGGGGATAGCGAGGGGAGGTCCATCTCTTCTCCCATGTAACCAGTGACAGGACGAGAGGAAATGGCCTCAAGTTGTGCCAGAGAAGGGTTAAATTGGATATGGGGGGAAATTTCTCCATAGAAAGTGTTGTCAAGCACTGGCAGGGGCTGGCCCGGGCAGGGGGGGGGACCCCATCCCCGGGGGGAATTTCGAAGCTGGGGAGACGAGGTGCTGAGGGCCATGGTTTAGTGGTGGACTTGGCAGTGTTAGGTTTACAACTGGACTCGATTATCTTAAGGGTCTTTTCCAAGCTAAATGATTCTACGATTCCCATCAGCTGCAAAATTTGGGTGGTTTATGGGAAGGGAGCAGCCATGCTCTGTGTTTGCCCACCATGAAGTGGATTTCCCACGCGTGGTGCCTGGTGTAGCAGGAAGAACAAATAGATTTTTTTCATGAAGAATTCCACCTAAAGAAGCTTTCTTCACTGCGCAGAAGGGGTGTCCTTAATTGTCTAAAGAGTGATCTGCTCTCCTGCTATAGGAGTTAATAGAGGCCACTCTCTCCAAATTGAAAATGCTCCGAGGAGGGCGAGTAATTTGCATCCCCTGCCAGCCGCCCATTTCTTTACTGCAGGGAATATTTTCACCATGTTACTTAATGGGGAGATGGAGAGCAGGAAAGAGACGTGCTTGATTAGGTTTTCCCGTTTTTCTTTTGTGGCAGCGCAAGTGTGGGGTGTTTGCAGAATGTGGATGTGCCAGGTTTGCAGCAAATATGCACCCAGAGCATGGTGCTGTCGGCTCCTCTCGGCTGCTGGATCTCCTGAGGAGGGTGAAGGATGGAGGATGCTCCTCTTGGAGATGCTTTTTCCCTTCCATGGTGATATATCTGGATGAGGAGTTGTCACCTTGAACTGTCCTTTAGAAGGACCAAGCATGTCGTTGTAGGACCACGAGTCAGTGCCCTTTGTTTCTTGGTGGGCCCCCTGCCCATAACCTTGTGGTTGAACCTCCTGGATCCCACCACCTTGCGTTCATCATTCTCTATTTCAGGTCCTACCAGTCATCCTTTGAGCATTTCTTTTCTCTGATGACCTGATGCTTCATAATCATGACGTGAGCACGATGCTTGCGTTGGGTGCGTTTCTGCCATCCCATAAAGCCACGCGTCCCTGCCTCCTGGTGGCATCCGATGCCAGGCAGGGATGCCCCTTGTTGTGGGTGTTGCTGGGCGCTGGAGACTTCATTCTTCTTTTTTTGGTTGGCATCTTCAACTGGTTTAGTACTTGAGGAGGGGAAAAAAACCCCAGAAATATTTTTATTTTCACTTTAGTCTGATTATTTCCCTGGAAAATAAAAGAGACTAAGTCCCGCTAGGTCCAGCCTTTTCGTACAGGTGAGTTCAGGGTCAGCAACATTAAAGTACAAGGAGATTAGAGGATTATGAGGTGTTGTAGGTGATGTAGCTTAATAAACACATTGCTGTCATGGTGAAATACAGGAACATTGCATTGTGGGGTTGTACAAGAGACCCCTGTTGGATGCTTTTCCCTGCCTAGACCCGAGTCACGTTGGGCTGAAGAGCTTTAGTGCACGTGTGTGTCTGATGGAGACGTGGAGCGTGCGTGTCTTCAGGGGTTTTGGAGCTGTTGAAAGCCTTTTGTTCCCGACAGCCAATGTGCATTACCCAGCTGTTCCGTACTTCTCTTTTGTCCTTGTGCTTTCAGTGGATTTTCATGGGTTTTGTGCTTTCTGGCTGTACTCCGTATGCAAGAGTACTCCTTGTGAATGAAGAACTGGTTTTTTTCAAATATCACAAGAGATCCCTGGTGTGTTTGCCATTAAGGTGGGAGACTGAGTGCAAACTCTTGAGAATTGGCATTGACAACCTGAAATTTGAGTATAAAACAAGCCTGTTGGTTGTGCTGTCTGAGCCTGTCCTCGTCCACTTGGTTCAGCTTTTCTTGTGCTTTTTGCGATCCGGTGTTAGTGCAATGGTAGCGGTGCCTTTCTGCTTGGCAAAAAGGGATTCCTCCCTTCTGCTGGGAGCTGAGCATCCCTTCCTGAGACACATTATGGGAAGCAACATCACAGACTGTTATCACTGTTATTTTTTTTTCCCCACTGTAAAGAAAAAAAAAAATACACTTTTCCTTTAGTTGGCAGCTCTGCTGTTCATCTGGGGATGAGCCAAAAATAATTCACATATGGGCAGCCGTATGCTTTGATGGCATAACCTGGCTCTTCAGATATCAGAGCAGCAGGGACCGTGTCCTTCTCTGCCTGAAGGGGTGTAAGGCTTTGAATGTAAAAGTCACTTGAATTAAAAATGAGTTGAGAAATCGCTCTGATGGGAAGAACATGGTCTGGTTTGAAATGGGGCTGCTTTTCAAAGAGCGTGAGGATCCTTAGATTAAACGAAGCTGGGGTTTTCTGTGTGCTACCTGTTAGTTCTCAGAGCTATTCACCCCAAGGCTGGCCTCAAAACAACCCAACTATGGTCAGGTTGGTGCCTGTGGGCCACCTATGGCCATCCTTTGGCCAGCTCAAAGCCAAGGGGATGTCCTGTCTCCTGGTAGCGTGTCATCCAGGTCCCTATGGCATTTATGATATCAGGATGGAGTTATGCTTGGATAAGTTATAAGACCTTAAAGGAGCTGTTGGTTTAGGTGTTCTCATGTTCCTTGTGTGTGTCTCTTCAGCTCTACGAATATCATATCGGCCTCCATGGGAACGAGCTGCCTTTCCTTCGCAATCCAGATATCCTAGTAGGAGACAATGACCTGACAGCCCTGAGCTACCTGCATGAGCCTGCGGTCCTCCACAACCTCAAAGTCCGGTTCCTCGAGTCCAACCACATCTACACGTACTGTGGTAAGTGGTCAGGCTGCACCTTCAGCTCCTGGAAAGTGGAGGGTTAGAGCATGTCCACACAGGAACTCCTGGTTGCAGCCAAGAAGGCCAACGCCATCCGGGGGTGGATGAGAAGAGGTGGTTGGAGGGCAGAGAGGTTCTCCTCCCCCTCTGCTCTGCCCTGGGGAGGCCACAGGTGGAAACTGCGTCGAGTTCTGGGATCCCCAGTTGAAGGACAGGAAGTGCTTGAAAGAGTCCAGCAGGGCCACAAAGATGAGGTGTGGATCTGGCAGCCATGGTGAGACAGTGGCCTTGCCGTGTTTCCTTACCATACAAGCACTATCACTTGGAGAAGTGAACACTGTGGAGCATCTCGTGCTGAGGAGCGGCTGAGGGAGCTGGGGCTCTTGAGCTTGGAGCAGAGGAGCCTGAGGGGTGCCCTCATTCCTGGGTCTCCATTTGGAAAGGGCGAGTGTCAGGAGGACGGAGCCAGGCTCTGCTCTGGGCTGGCTAATGGCAGGACAAGGGGCAATGGTCCCAAGCTGGAGCACAGGAGGTTCAAGCTGAAGCTGAGGCCAAAGTTTGTGAGTGTGAGGGTTCTGGAGCATGGCCCAGGCTGCCCAGAGAGGTTGTGGAGTGTCCTTGTGTGGAGACCCCCAAAGCCCTGGCCGTGTTCCTGTGTGACTGCTCTGGTGATCCTGCTCTGGCAGGGGCTGCAGTGGGGGAGCTTTCCAGGGCCCTTCCAACTCCTGACATCCTGAGATTCTGTGATGAGGGAGGTCCAGGAGCTGTGAATTTGGGGCTGATAGGAGGTACAAGTGTGTACCCATAAGCTTTATGTTGTAAAAGCAAGGGGTTAGTGCGCTGTGAGCTTCCCAAGCTTGTGGTTCTCTTGGTGGAAAAGCCTTTTCAGGTAAGTTTGAGGCCAACTTTACCGTGTACTTGGCAGTTCGAGGTGGGAAATAAAGTAGGACCCAGCAAACCGCTGGAGAACAACAACGTGCTAGAGAGATGCAGTCCAACTGAGAAATGTCTCTAGTGGATTTTTGTCCTGAAAGACTGCAAAAAATACCTTGCTGCACTGTTGTTTCCCTCCTTTTCTCGATGACTTTGGGGTCATCAAACTCTTAAATTCAAAGCAGAAGGGAGGGCAGGTGTGAACTTGGGTTTGTCTCTTAGGGAGAGTGACCTGCCAAAGCCATTTCAGGACAGCAGTTACCTGTGAATAGATGGCAACAAACTGCATGCAACCTGAAACAAAAAAAAAATAAGGCAATTTTGCTATTTTTTATTCAGTTATGTTGGAAAATACTGAACCCTGTTGCTGGCATTCAAGATGACCTTGCTGTAGTTTGAGCGTCGCTGAGCCCTGAATTGCACCCAGCACAGCACCCGCTCCCACCAGCCGTGTGCTGTCCCGAGCTCCTTATAATGAAAATTTAAAAACCTGAAGGTACTTTGGAGCTGGAGCTTGTGAGTGCTTGAGTTTTGCAGGGTGCAGACCAGCTCCTGGAGCCCATGGTAGCACCACACGTGGCTTTGCCTCCCATTAATTCCTGGGCTCGCTGCTTCCTCCGGGCAGGCACAGCCTTTCTAGAGCTGGAGAGGAAAGAGACTTTAAAGCTTTAATGCAAGCACTGGGCATTCCTTTCCTGTGATTTAGGCATTTCATTTTGATTTGAGTACGTTCTTTGTTGTGAGCTTTTACTCAGAATTTAAGCTTGGGGAAAATCCGGGATATTTGTTTGGGTCTAGCAGAGCTTTGGTTGCATGGGAATTGCTTCTTGAAGTGATGGCTCAGGCACTGTTTAGTTGCTTCTTCTCACTTCCCCTGCAACGTCTGGCTTCACACAATGAAGATTATGACATATTTGCTTTTCTGACCTGTGCTATGTACCTCCTCTGTAGCTGTACTGCAGCTTATAACCTTGCTACCAAAGCATAGCCCCTTGGAAGAGATGCTGAGATAAGAATTAGGGGACCTTCCCCATTCCCTTCTAACATTTTTTTGGTCTTCAAGTATCATATTTAAAAATAAAAAAATCAAAACAACTAATGCAAGCCCTGAAAAGCCTGAAGTATTAACTCCATGCTTGTTCTGTAACATACCTGTCTATTTATCTGTCCTAAGGTATTGTGCTTGTTGCCATCAATCCGTATGAGAAGCTGCCAATCTACGAACAAGATGTCATCTATGCCTACAGCGGCCAAAATGTGGGGGATATGGACCCTCACATCTTTGCAGTGGCAGAAGAAGCCTATAATCAGATGGCCAGGTGAGTGAGTGCTCAAACTGAGCTTCTGGTTCAAAAGATTGAATGTTGCCAGTATTGAATTGAGAGGAAGTTGTGGGAAAGAGCGTGAAACTTCCACATTTTCATCTCTACGGAGAATACGGTGTCTTCTCCCCGTTTTGGGGGCCATCTACTGTGAGATGCCAGACCTGTGGCAGCCTCCTTTGCGTGGTGCAGAGGTGCTTCACACTGAAACCTCTTTGAGGACAGGTATTTCTGATTATTTCTGCTTACCAAATTGGCCCTGTTACCCACTGCTGGGCAGATGGGGATCTCTGCGCTCCCCAGGATCTCACGGTTTCGGTGCAACCCATGATTCAGATTGGGATCCTGATCCTCTTGCTGCTCGGGTGAGTTTCCTGGAAGAAAATCAAACCACTCTGCAAATGTCATGTTTAATAGCTTGGAGGAAACCACATTTCAGATCACTTGGTGAGATAATCAGGCTACACCCAGCGGCTAATGGTCGTTTTTATTGAGACGCTGTGATTTTTCAGTTAGGAGGTAACTGGCGGATATTGGGAGGTATTTGTGGGTCCTTCATAGCAGTGTCTGCACCAGATGAATGTGGTTTTGAGTTCTGCTTTATTTCTGTGTGGTTTATGTTGCTGAGGACAGGTGCAGGATTTTGTTCTTGCCAGATAAGCCATGATCTAAAAGAAAATTTGAGAGGAAGCTGAAAGTTGTTGCGCCGAGGATCATTTTATTGCAGCTATCTGGACTTTCACAGTGTGTTTAGATTTGCTTGTGGATTACCTGTGGTTTTTATACAGTATGAGTAAGCATTGAACAATTTACCAAAGGTTGCAGCCCGTTTTCTGCAGTGTCTTGGCTGCATGAGTGATGAGTTAGGATGTGTTTCTAACCAAAGATGAGCCAGAATTCAATCCTGAAATGCATCTGGACAGGGACCATAGATTTTGCTGACCAACATGGACAGGACCTGTGGATTGTCCTTAAGAAATAAAGCAAAATCTTGCTTTTCTCCTGAAACCTGTGATAAGGAAGACTTGGTGGTTCCCCTGTGTGATTTTGCAGGCAGTGGGCTGATGTCTTTAGCCAGAGATGCTCGACTCTGCTCTCCTTCTTATCAGAGTAAACCTGCTTTTGACATCCACCTGTAATTGATAACTGCTGTCTTTGGAGCACTCTGTTTGTAGGGGGACGGGGAAATAACCACCTTCAGAGCTCCAAAACAAGGCGCTCGCTGTTCAGTGCTGCTCTGGTGCTTTCTGTCTCGGATTGGTATTATGGTAATTACAGGCTTGGGTACAAGAAAGGGATTCAGATGGGGCTGAGAGAAGATTTAAACGTGGATTATAGGAATCTGCCTGGTTATTTGAAATACGCCTTAAAGTGTAGCATGCTATGTTTTAAATCTGAAAGCTTCTGGGTAGATGTTGCTTTTAAATGATTTTATGTCTGGTGCATCCTATGGGCCAGGAATAGACCTCAAACCTGCAAGCTCAGAAGGTCAAACTTGTGATGTGACTGAGAGGAGGAAAGCAGTCTCTGGCTCACCTTCTGGGTTTATTTATCTATATAAATGTGTGCTTGTGTATGTGTACACATATACTGCCTTAAATATTCCTTTAAAAAATTGAATTATGCATTCTACAACCAAATTAAATGCAAAGCGCGTCACAGCAAAGTGGGAATAATAATGCGGATGTGCATTTTGTTTGAATTTCTCAGGTTTTCTCCCAGTGAGAGTGCCCTGAGTGTGAGTAAGAAAATCAAACAGGTAAAACAAGCTTTCTCCGTGGCAGATTGCTTGGAAGCTGCTGATGTGCTTTGCAACATCACTGAGCAAAAAGGTGCTGAGCGCGTAACTTGCTGGAGCCGCCGAGCAGACGTTGCTGTGTGAGCTTGCCTGGTGTTTGGTGGTGTCATCTCCAAATTTTGCAACGAGTGGCTTCATTTCCATGCTTTTATGGACTTTCAGGGGATAATATTCCTGCAGTTGGTGTGGCGGAGCAGAACTTGATCACCTGCCTCTCAGTAAACTGCTTTCTTGAAGTCAGACACTGCACTGGGGTAATAAATCCTTCAAAAAAACCATTGCTGAAATGGTGCCTGAGACTTTTTCGGGGCCACAAAAAAGTCTTTTTTTTTTTTTTATGTTCTTTTAATGAAGATTTGGATAAGAAGGGTGCAAGGTGGGTTGTGTTTTTATAGGACACAGCAAGGACATAATCGGAGACCATAAAGTCACCTTGAATAGCTCTTCTCCAGTGCAGAAGGCAAGGTCACATATATGTTGGTCATATATAATAAAA
>NW_010197812.1:341-801 GCF_000695765.1 Mesitornis unicolor | reverse complement strand
CCCCATAGCAGAGCCACGAGCCCCATAGCAGAGCCAGGAACCCCATAGAAGAGCCAGGAGCCCCATGGTGGTTCCTGGAGCTCCACGGTAATGTCACAAACCCCATAGCGGTTCCTGGAGCCCCATAGAGGTGCTGGGAATCCCACGGTGCTGCCAGGAGCCCCATAGTGGTGCCCCGAGCCCCATAGCAGAGCCAGGAGCCCCATAGCGGTGCCACAACCCCCGTAGTGGACCCACAGTGATGCCACGAGCCCCATAGCAGAGCCAGGAGCCCCATGGTGGTTCCTGGAGCCCCACGGTAATGTCACAAACCCCATAGCGGTGCCTGGAGGCCCATAGCAGAGCCAGGAGCCCCATAGCGGTGCCACAACCCCTGTAGTGGACCCACAGTGATGCCATGAGCCCCATAGCGGTACCAGGAGCCCCATAGCAGAACCACAAGCCCCATAGCGGTACCAGA
>NW_010197812.1:0-276 GCF_000695765.1 Mesitornis unicolor | reverse complement strand
CCAGAACCCCCATAGCGGAGCCAGGAGCCCCACAGTGACACCGGGATCCCCACGGTGGTACCACAGCGGTGCAACCCCCGCCTGCCCAAACACCGCCCCTTCCCTCCTCATCCTCATCCTCCTCCTCCTCCTCCTCCGCTACCGCTGGTTGTCCCCGCAGGCCCCGTCACCCCCGCAGGCCCCGTCGCCCTCCTCGCGGTGCCGCGCGGTGACGGCGTGGACCTTCATGTGGTGGTTGAGCGACTGGCGGTGGCGGAAGCTCTTGCTGCAGCCGCC
>NW_010197811.1:0-234 GCF_000695765.1 Mesitornis unicolor | reverse complement strand
TGCGGGTGGGGGGCCGGGGGCCCCCTGCCAGCTCCCAGGGGCCGTGTCCTAAAGCTCGCTTTTCCTCCCTCCGCAGCTCCAGGCCATGCCCGCAGCCAGCGGGGTGATCTACCAGCCCTCGGGGCCCACCAGCTTCCCTGGCACCTTCAGCCCGGCCGGCTCCGTGGAGGGCTCTCCCATGCACAGCGTGTACATGAACCAGGCGGCGCAAGGGGGCACGGGGCCCTACACAGC